>NC_061115.1:95207102-95457329 GCF_002878395.1 Capsicum annuum
TTTCTGGATCATATCATTTCTTCCGAGGGTATTAGAGTTGATCCCCAAAAGACTGAAGCTGTTAGAAATTAGCCTAGACCTATTTCTCCGACTGATATCCAAAGTTTCTTGGGTTTAGCTGGCTATTACCGCCGTTTTGTTGAGGGTTTCTCCTCTAAAGTGAAGTTCTTATGGTCCGAATCTTGTGAGGATTTTTCAGGAGTTGAAGACTCGACTCACTTCAGCCCCTGTTTTGACTTTGCCTGATGGTGTTGATGGTTTTGTGGTGTACTGTGATGCTTTGAGAGTTAGGTTGGGTTGCGTATTGAAGCAGAAGGGTAAGGTGAGAGCTTATGCTTCTAGACAGTTGAAACCCCATGAGAAAAATTACCCCACCCATGACCTTGAGTTGGCTGCTGTTGTGTTTGATTTGAAAATCTGGAGACACTATTTGTATGGTGTCTATGTTGATGTTTTCACTGATCATAAGAGTCTGCAGTATGTGTTTACCCAGAGAGAATTGAATCTTAGGCAGAGATGATGGTTAGAATTGTTAAAGGGCTATGATATGAGTGTGTTGTACCATCCGAGCAAGGCCAATATTGTGGCGGATGACCTAATTAGAGTGTCCATGGGTAGTATTTCGCATGTGGTAGAAGGTAAGAAAGAGTTGGCTCGTGATGTACATCATTTGGCTAGATTGGGGGTTAGGTTGTTTAACTCTTCTGAAGGTAGTATAGGGGTTCAGAGTAGTTCTGAATCCTCCTTGGTTTCGAAAGTGAAGGAAAAGCAATATTTAGATGCTAGTTTGGTCAGACTGAAGGAGTCAGTCAAGGACCAAAAAGTAGAGGTTTTCTCCCAAGGAGGAGATGGTGTGTTGAGATTGCATGGTAGATTGTGTGTGCCGAATGTTGATGATCTGAGACACGGGATTATGGATGAGGCGCACGGGGCGTAATATTCTATTCATCCTGGTGCCACCAAGATGTACTGAGACTTGCGGGAAATCTATTGGTGGAGTGGTATGAAGAAAGATATAGCAGCATTTGTAGCTAAGTGTGCAATCATGCCAACAGGTTAAGGTTGAATACTAAAGACCTGGTGGTATGATGCAAGAGTTTAGTATTCCCACCTGGAAGTGAAAAGAGATAAATATGGACATCGTGATTGGTTTACCTCCTTCCCGACGCCATCATGATTCCATTTAGGTTGTGGTTGATAGGTTGACTAAGTCTGCTCATTTCTTGCATGTTCGTGCTTCATATACTGCTGTGGATTATGCTAGATTGTATATCCGAGAGCTAGTCAGACTGCATGGAGTTCCCTCGTCTATTATTTTGGATAGGGGTACTCAGTTCACTTCGTAATTTTGGAAAGCTTTTTGGAAGGGTCTTGGTACCCAAGTGCTTTTGAGTTCTGCTTTTCATCCGTAGACCGATGGTCAGGCTGAGCGGACCATCCAGACCTTGGAGAATATATTGAGAGCTTGTGCACTTGACTTTAAGGGAAGTCGGGATGATCACTTACCGTTGACAGAGTTTGCTTACAATAACAAGTTCCACACTCTAGTATTGGCATGGCTCCATTTGAAGCCTTATATAGGAGGAAGTGTAGATCACCCTAAGGCTGGTTCGAGGTGGGTGAAGTGGCTGTGAGTGGTCCTAATTCGGTATTTGAGGCTATGGAAAAATTTAAGTTGATTAGGGAAAGGTTGAAAACTGCGCAGAGTCGTCAGAAGTCATATGCGGATGTTAGAAGGAGAGACCTTGAGTTTGAAGTTGGTGACCTAGTGTATCTGAAAATTTCACCCATGAGGGGGGTGAAGAGATTTGGAAAGAAGGGGAAGATTAGTCCCCGTCATGTTGGTCCTTACAAAATTCTTAGCCATGTTGGTAAGGTAGCTTATGAGGTCGAGTTGCCTTCCGAGTTGTCCTCTATTCATCCAATATTCCATGTCTCCATGATTAGAAAGCATATTAGCGATGTTGTGGTAGTGGATTCCTCTGTGAGTGCTAACATTCAAGAAACTCTTTCTTTTGATGAGATTCCTGTTGAGATTCTTGATTTCAGTGTCCGAAGACTAAGGAACAAAGAAGTTCCCTTGGTCAAGGTGTTGTGGAGAAACCAATCTGTTGAGGGTGCAACTTTGGAAGCTGAGGAGGATATGCGATCCAAGTACCTGCACCTATTTTCCGCGAACTCCGATCAAGCCGAAGGTACCGTTCTTTCCTAAATCATGCATTTTTGATAAAAGTTGCAGCAGTTCAGCTGTCATTGATTATGTGTTCAGCTGTAGTTTCTTGAATTTATGCATTCTATGTTGCATTCGGAGTGAGAAACGATGTGGTGATGAGTCTAACGAAAGGTTTCAACTGTATACTCTACTCCCTATCTAATCTTGGCATGTATAGTGTCATTCGAGGATGAATTTTTCCAAAGTGGGGATGATGTAATACCTCGGGAAATTTTTTGTTGAAATTTTGTGCGTAAACGTGTTGGATTCTATCTTCTAGAATGATTTATAAATTTTCCGTGCAGAATGTATTAGATTATGACCCACCATTGTGTAGAGTATTGAATAATATTTCCAACGATATATGGATCATCCAAAATAGACACCCGACGAGTTATGAACATTTCGATCAAACCGTGAATAGTAGTGAACAGTAAAACGTGCAGGAAAAAGTACGGAGGCCTGGCGTATTTTTGCTCCAACTTTAAATAATCATAACTCCTTGTACATAATGATCTGGGTGATCTACTATATATCAACGGAAAGCTCGGCGAGTCCTCTTTCCAATGAAATTAGTTTCATCCAATTTGTCTATCAAAGCAAAACGTTATGGTCGATCTACTTCAGCCTATCAAAAGTGAATTTTTGGATCAACTTCAAACAATCATAACTCCTCTTACACAATGATCTGGGTGAGATAATATATATCAATAGAAATATATGAGAGTCCTCTTTCTAATCAAATTAGTTTTATCCAATTTGGATATCGGAGTAAAACGTTATGGTTGATCTACTTCAAACTATCAAAATAGTCCACCAAAGGACAGATTCGAGAATTATTTAATTTTTAGGGGCGTTTTGGTCATTTTTCCTCTCCCAAAATCCGTCCAAACCCTATATTAAAGCCTATTAGAAGCATTATATATTATATTTCATCAAATTCCCTCAAAAAGAAAACCCTAAGCTCCTACATCCAACTTCAAGAACCTCTAAAGTTCACCATTAATTCTGCAAATTTATTCAAGATTCAAACTTCCTAGTTCAAGAACTCCAAGAACCATCATTCAAAGGCACGATTAACATCTCAAAAATGAGTATCGACCTAAAGTTCATCATTCAAGGTATGTGGGGTTTTTCAACAAGAACTCTCTTTTGTTCTTATGCCAAAAAGTAATTTTCTTTATAAAGGCATGATTTTTGTTTGATTTTTACGAATTTGAAGCATGAACCCATATCTTATGATGATTATTATAAAATCTTGATATTTATGATTTTAAAAGATGAATCTATATGTATGGAGATATAAAACATAAATCTTGAATGATATTTATACTGATTTTGATATTTGGGTCGTGAATCCCCATTGAAAATTGTGTTTTTTTTGAGAAAGTGTGTGTTATAAGCATGTTGATGTTGAATATTTGAGATATTTTGAATGATTTGACCTTTTGGTCTTAATGGAGTTGTTTTGAACGCAAGTGTGAAAGAAATCCATAACGTGGTTGATTTTGATAGATGGGAAGCTTAATGGCTCCCGATGTATATTTATATATTACTGAAATTGTTTTGTTGTGGATTGTATTTGAAATGATCTGAGCTAAGTCCGGGAGAAATCTTTAGCACTGAGTGGGACGTATAAAGCGACCTTACTTCCCTAAAACTACGTGCCCCCATAGGAGTAAGCCTGAGGCTGATTTATATAGTGATCACTAGTTTGTGTGGATTTGATATCGATAGTCGTACTTCGATGGCAAGGATAGGACAGCTCTCCCCAACGTGGGTTGTACGTTGGACCCCATGTAGCTCACATGGTTTATGTCGGTTATAGGATCTCCCAGTGTGTGTATGTTTCCTTGTGTCTATGGTGAATGGTGAAGTGATTTGAAAGTTGAATTGTGAAAGTTATTCTTTTGAAAGATTTAAATGATATTTACATTATGAGAATTGATATTCTTGATGAACTGAAAGTGATTGACAAATTATATGATGACTCACATGTGTTATTATACTTATTTCATCCTCCCATGATTATGAGTATTTTCTTCGGGCTATGTGAGTCTTTCATACATCCTGCATATTTCTTATAAATATTTATGATGATGATGTTTATACAACTGCATACACCCCCATATACTCGGTTCCTTTCCATGGTACTGACCCACATCTTCAGATATGGGCTGCATTTTCTCAGAATATAGGTTTAGGTGCTTAGTTCCAGGTTCGACAGTGATTCTTTAGGTATGCTTTTCTACATCCTCTATTGTGGTGAGTCCTCATGTTCCAAGGACATTATGTTTGATGTTGGTTTCACGAAATCATTTACATTTAATAACTGAGTATGAGTCAGTTGGGGCATGTCTCAATGGCTCACTGGTTTTATTGATTTTCTTAGAGGCTTGTCAGACTAGTATAGATATTGGGAGTTGACTAATAACCTACTCATGATCTTGAGTTAGCAGCCTTAGTATTTGCCTTAAAGATTTGGAGGCATTACCTATACGGTGTTCATGTAGATGTGTTCATAGATCATAATAGTCTTCATTATGTCTTTTCTCAGAAAGCTATCAATCTTTATCAGAGGAGGTGGTTAGAGTTCTTGAAAGATTATGATATGAGTGTCCTTTATCATCTGGGAAAGGCCAACGTAGTGGTAGACGCTCTCAGTAGACTGTCTAGGAGTAGTGTTGCTCATGTCGAAGACAGTAAGAAAAGTTAGCTCAGGAAGTTCATCAGCTTGCGATACTAGGCATTCGCTTAGTCGATTCTTTAGAGGGCGATATATGGGTTCAAAGTAGTTTAGAATCATCTCTAATTTCTGAGGTGAAAAAAAATCAAGATAGAGATCCCAACCTTGTTAAGTTGAAAGAGTCAGTTTAGAATCAAAAAATAGAGGTTTTATTCCAAGGGGGAGATGGTGTTCTACGTTGTCAGTTCTACGTAGTATAAAGCTTACTTAAAGATAATGAGAGAAAAATAAGGAATAATGTCATATCATGTCTAACTGAAATCCGAATGAGTACTGTAAAAGTAACAAAATATTGCAGGTCTAAATGTACTGACCATCTAGTCTTACAAAGCCTCTACTACTCAACAATCTAGAAAGCCATTGGGAAAGATCCCTAACTAACTCGAACTGAACTGAAAGCAGTAGAACAACTACTAAAAATATTGAAGTGTCTCGAGATAGGTCCTCGAACCATGAGAACTCACCACAGTGAAGGTGTAGATAAAGGTACGCGGGATCACAGACGCTACTGGGACTAAGCACCTGAACCACATTATGAGACAATGTAGCACATAGACGTATATGTGGATCGGTACTTGGGAATGTACTGAATATATAGGGGTGTAGTCAACTAAATATCAATACAATAAATCTTTGTGGTAAACATACATGTTTTGTAGATGACTCACATAGCTTGAATAAAACAATCATAAATCATGAATAATGAAACATGTAGTATAATTCACGTGAGCCATTACACTTTATTCTAAATATTTATTCTTTCTTCGATCTCAAGCTTGTAAACTAGTTGAACTCTTAAAACAACAACTTTTAGAATATACATTTTAGTTTTTTGAAAACAAGGAATTTGTTTGAAACTCAAGGACTTAAAACCTTAGAAATTTTAAGATTAAAATGGTGTGGATTTTCTTTCTTAGCTTAGGATTAAAATCAACTCTTTTCTTGAAACTTTGGTAGACTATCACCAATAGGCTTTAAAACTTTAATAGCATGGAAATATTAATACACTTCTTGAAATACTTTAGAAAGTATCAACAATTCATTCTTGGACTTAAGGCATATATATTCTTAAAGGATCTCAATTTCACAATAAAGCTTAATTCATGACACCAATCTTGGAAACCCTTGAAAATATCACATCAATATAGGAATGTACAATTTATAGCATGAATTGTCAATTCAAATCATAATAAGAAAAATAATCATTCAATTCAAAGATTGAACAACTTATCAATTAGTTCACCTCTCATTTATGGAAATGTTCCAAAATGGTCTTGGTACCTAAGTTCATCTCAGTACATCCTTCCATCATTAGATAGATGGTCAAGTAGAAAGAACCATTCAGACTCTAGAAGATATGCTAAGAGCGTGTGCAATTGATTTCAAGGATAGTTGGGATGACCACTTGTCTTTGATTGAGTTTGCATAAAACAATAACTATCATTCCAGTATTCACATAGCTCCATTCGAAGATCTCTATGGTAGGGGATGTAGATCTCTAATTGGTTGGTTCAAAGTTTATGAGGTCTCAGTTATAGGGCCTGACTTGATATTCGACACCTTAGAGAAAGTCCAGTTAATCAGAGAAAGACTCTGGGCTGCTCAGAGCCAATAGAAGTATTATGCAGATATTCATAGAAAAGATCTCGAGTTTGAGATTGGTGACTATGTCTACCTAATGATCTCTCCCATGAAGGGAGTGAAGAGGTTCAGCAAGAAGGTAAAGTTCAGTCCCTGATATGTTGGTCCTTTCAAGATTCTCAGTCGATTTGGTAAGGTAGCTTATGATCTCGAATTGCCTTCAGATCTAACATCAGTTCATCCAGTCTTCCATGTCTCCTTGCTCAAGAAGTGCATAGGTGACCCAGCAGTTGTAGTCCCTACTCAGAGCATAGATGTTAAGAACAGCCTCTCTTATGAAGAGATTCTAGTTGAAATCCTAGGCTATCAGACTCGTAGATTGAGGAACAAAGAAGTCCCTATGGTTAAGGTTCTTTGGCGAAATCAGTCCGTTGAGGGAGCTACTTTAGAAGCAGAAGCAGACATGCGTATCAAGTATCCTCACCTCTTCTCCACCAACTCAGATCAAGCTCAAGGTAATAGTTCCCGTTAAGCTTACTTAGTTTCATGTTCATTTATATAATTATGCATCAGACATGCATTCTCACTATGAGAAACTTAGTTCATCGAAAGACCCAGTCAACCATTCATGACGCAGTTACACATGCATCAGATATGCATGTTCAGTATGATATGTTCAGTTATCATTCATGAGATCATGTTCCAGTTATTCATGTTTAGTATGTACGTCGGTTATCTTCACCCCTCACGCTCAGTCTCATTCGAGGATGAATGTTCTCATGGGGGAGATATTGTAACACCCCGTACTTTTTTTCTAGCTTGAAATCATCTCAAGAATATTAGAAACTTACTTTAAAAAATGAATCTACTTTTGTACATATAGTATTTTTAAAATTGTAACTTTTTGTTATGTGGGAAATTGAATTAGCTTTCCAACGATACCAATTTCATTAAAATTCGACATCGAAGGAGAAATTGATTGCCAAAATACAGAAGGCAGTAAAACCGTCCAGGTGTAACGGTGAGGCCGATGGACCATCAAACTAGCGATGGACCGTCGCTCAAGCTGTCACAAGGGAAGCAGTAAGGCCACCTTCTAGATAAAGTGTGATGGACAGGTTGACGGACCATCGAACTTGCGATAGACCGTCGCCCAGGCTATCACTACTTAGGAAGTAAGCCATTTTCTTGGTCCATGTATGATGGTCAAAACGACAAACCTTCGCCCTAGCGATGGACCATCGTTCGAGCCATCGCAGGTCCCGATTCATTAAATTAAAGTGATTTTAAAAAGACCTTTTTTGATTTTTACCACCCATTTATATACCCAATTATATCCGACCAAAGCTCAGAAATTCATTATTTTTCTACCACAACAAAACTAGGGTTTTCTTTCTAACATTAATCTCCAAGAACAAAATCCAAATCTTCTTCAAGAACTACGAGATTCAAATTCTTTAAGTTCAAGAACTTTAAGAAACTCAACCCAGGTATGCATAGTTTTCATTCATAGACTCCTTTCATCCATGAAGCCCAAGAATCCCATTTCTAAGTTTAAGTTTTATGGATTTCCTTTATGAATTTTCATGATTGGGCCACTCTTGTTCATGTTGATAATGAGTAATTCAATTCTATTCCATGATTGGGTGATAAATTATATATGGGTTTGATTAGTACAGATATAGATTCATGCTAACCTATGCCTAAACCCTTAAATGATGAAACTAGAACTGAATCATGATGTCTAATTGTTGTATAATGTTGTTTACACATACTATACCTACCATGTATTTGATTAAATGCCTAGATGAAGGAAAATCCCCAACTAGCAAGATATCATAAAATCCCTATGTATGTACAAGTTTATGCAGATCACATATTTGATGAAATACTTCAATAAATATATTATGGATTATTATGTTAGTCATGTATTCAAGAAAGTCATGCTTTGTCAGTTTCTTTCCATCGAGTCCTGGGGGTACTTGTACCTGAAATATTAGTTGTGTGCCTAGAGCCATTTCACGATACTCTTAGTCAAGCTATGATCCTAAAACTTCAGATAGTCTTATGACTCAGGAAATCTCCATGATCTCATAAATTCAGTGAGTTGTCAGATATCAGTAGTATTCCGTCAGTCAACGAAATTTAGTAACTCAGTCCATGTTCAGTTCAGTAAATCATGTTTAGTGTCTATTCAGATGGGAGAAGAAATTAGTATCAAGTGAACCCAAGGATGGGAACTCACCTGTTATATGAGGGTGAGATTCTTAGAAGCAATTCTTGTATTCTAAAACTATGTAGCCAGCATAGGTTGAGACATCATAGCTTACTATATGAGGGTAGATGAGGCAGCTTAACCTGCTATATGAGGGTTTCTACCATTCTCACTAGAGTTACCTATTATATTAGGGTTACTCGTACATTGTCCTTACCAGTGGCGCGGTATTGATAGCCTTCCAATCAGGGTACAAATTACAATCTAACTCATCTATTATAGCACATTTGGGGCAGGTCGGTTAGATGGCTACTTCCTACAGTTTTAGTATTAGTTTCACTCAAGAACTCAGATAGTTCTTCAAATTTTAGGACTATCAGATACAGTCAAATAAGATATAGTATGAAACTCAGCTAGTTTCATCAAATTTAGGACTGTCAGGTACATTCACTCATGTTATCAATTATTAGTATTTCATGTTATCAGTATTCAGATTCAGTAATCATATTTTCACGATATCAGTGTTAGTTTTTATATCACATACATATACTCTCATGCTCATGATAGTCTGTCCATTATTATATTTGTTCATGCATATGAACCCCATGCATTCATCTTACCTTACAGAGATACCAGTATATTTAAAGTACTAACGCATTTGCGCTATGGTATCTTATACCATAGGTTCAGAGACACGAGTTCCAGAGCATAAGTAGATTCTAATCTCAGTAGTCAGAGTTAGAAGTGAGTCCTTATCTTTCGAGGAAACGTTTATTATTTTATTATCTTGTTAATTAATTTAATAGTTGGAGTTAGTTGGGGACATTTCCCATCAACTCCTTATTCAGACAGTCATGTTTAGAGGTTTTTTAGACTACGTTATGTTCAGATAGCTTATTTTAGTTTTGTTTTTGGGTATTTTATACCCCATTCATATGTTATGATTTATCAGATCTTATGTTACAGTTTTGAACCTTATGGCCTTTTAGTTCATGTTTCCACATTATACAGTATGTATGCAGTATGCAGGTACAGATATCAGTCTTGGGTTATCTTGTGGTCCTTTGAGGTCATAGCACTGTGTAACGTTTTGGGTACCAAATTTGGGGTGTTACAAAAACTATAAAAGGTTCTAGGTTATAGTCAAGCATCACATTATAAAATTTTAATAGACTACGAGTTTAAACTAATCCCAAGTATCATCATTCACCCATTTATCATCTAAGACCCCCACTCAATCTCACAAGATATCATAATTATACTACAATTAATCTCAATCTAACTATAAGTAAGACTAACCTACCTTAGTCCAAATTACTCATGAACCAATGAACTTTTCCTTCCCTTTTCTTGAAGCTTTTTCCATGAGCCAAGCTATAAATCACATAATCTAGGCATCATTACAAGAATAACAACACCCATTATGGCATCATTATGCCATAGGTCCAAAATGACACCAAACCCTCAAGTGGGTCCCACCTTTGGAAAATGAGTTTTTGAGACCAACCCATTGCTCAACTATTATTAGGGAGATATAACCCTCAAGAAATTTGAGTAAATCAATTACATTTATGGATACATTTGATCCTCAAATACTTAGGGTTTTGGGTCTATAAATCAATAAATTAACACTAAACTAGAAGGAATCTTACCTTAGATTTATTTCAAAAATGGATTACACAAGTTATTCACGCTCCTAATCAACACACAAGACCCACTTTGAATATTTTTCACTCTATTAGGGTTTTAGAGCTCAAGAGGGAGGCATAAATGGCCAAAATTTTGGGCAAAACAACATTTATATTGGCCCTGCCCAAGCCTCAAGTAGCGCAATCGTGCACCCCTCTTAGACGGGGTCACGGATCAAGTGTTTGCACGTTACCCACCGTGATTGCGGTATCTGTCTCTAAGACAGGCAGTGGCTAAAGCTTGGAACTTGGTTTTGTGCTTCAGTTAATGCGTTGAGATACATCTGCAGTCTATTTCAAGCTAATAAGATATGTACCTTCATAGATTTTGATGTTTTGGATACGTTGGCATAGTCAGATTTTATATTTAAGATTGTTTTAATGAAATTTACGCTCGATGATCAATTAAAACTAATGAAGACTTTAAATTGAAAAAATGGTTCTAAAAAATAAATGAGCCACTAGGTAATCGAACTATCAGTTCCAACAAGTCACTACTGACTTAGGGCAACCATGGAGAAGCTCTATTAGTAAAAATAAGCAAGAATGCAGATAAAAATCTAAACGGCCATTACACTCATCTACTGACGGCTGTATACCCATACTATACAAGAACCAACCATTCTACTCCTGCTATATAGTAATTGAATTGGGGATCAGCATTTGGACTAAAGTGGTAAGCTTTCATCCTTTCGAAAGACACCATTTTATGTTATTGATATTTCAAGACGCTTTGATTTTATTTTGGATATTAGTTTTGGCCATAGTTGGGGGGCATGTCCCAACCAAATTCTATTACTCTTTTTGTTAGAAGCTTTATGGTACTGCTATAGGTAGGAATGAGAGGGATCAGTATTGGTGTCAGCCTTGCCATTGGAATAAGCTAGTGGGACAAAATTATTAGACATAATTTCTTATTGTTCCACCATATTTTATTTTAGGGTTAATTATATTATGTTTTGAAACTTATTTGGTTATGGCCTGATTTATGGCTTTTGGAATAGTTTGATACAGTTGGGTAGTAGGTGTGGGGTGGTTGGACTCGATTGGGTCGGTCGAGATTGTAACCTTATCCCAGAGTCTTTATCAGAGTCGTTACACTATCTTGTTATATGCTCAAAATTTATCCAACTCAGGGCAGGTGGCTAGAGGTTGGGTTGGGTAACGAGAGTGGTCTCCAATCCTGGTCGAACTTGGGACACCAATTACGACAAGGCCCCCGATCGGGTCATATCAAGTTTGTATCAAAGCCTAGGTTCATGGTCAACTGGGAGTCCACAAATTTGTTACAAGTAGAGTCTCTTTTAGGGTTACGTAGCATGCCAAACTCATAAAGGAGAGGTTACAAGGTATTTAGGAATGTTTTACATTCTTGGTATTCAATGTTCAAGCTTGAAGTCTCAGTCCTGGAATCTCCTCTAATCCTTGATTTTTGGTATTTCAAATTATGTCTCTTAGATCCAGAACACAAGAAAATTTTTCTATCCCATCTAGGGGTAATGCTGAAGGAGTGTATCCTACCTCTGGGGTTCATCTTTGATCTCATGGTCCTATCACTGATAGTTTTTGAGTTCCACTAATTGCTACTAGTCCTCCCATAACCGACGTGACTAATGTAAAATTTAGTCAATCTATTCATGTTATTGCTCAAAAGGTCGCTGCTCAGGCTGAACATAGTGCGACTAGTACTTTGTCTGCTGAGGCCACAAGGGTTGGAAAGTTTTTTAATATGGGTCCTCCTACTTTTTTTTGGAGTGAAAGTGGAGGAGGATCCACAGGGCTTCTTAGATAAAATGGACAAGATATTTTGAGTGATGCAGACTACCAATGTAGAGGGGGTAAAATTTGTATCTAATCAGCTCAAAGATATTGCATATTAGCGGTTTGAAGATGGAACATGGATAGAAGTGATGTAAAACAATCAATCTTATGGGATACTTTTTCTAAGGCCTTCTTAGATCATTTATTTCCCCAAGAGTTAAGGGAAGAAAACATGGATAAGTTTTTGAACCTCAAGTAGGGAAGGATGTCAATCAAGGAATATGCCTTGAAGTTTCACCAATTTTTAATGTATGCTCCTGATTTAGTAGCCAACATGCATTAAAAAATAAAAAAGTTTGCTTCTGGATTGAATCGAGATTTGATTCTAAAGAGCAAGACTGCCTTGCTGATTAAAGATATGGACATCTCTAGGTTGACTGTTCATATGCAGTAGGTAGAAAATGAGAAAAAGAAATAGTTGGAATTCAGAGATTGCCAGGGAAAGAGGAATAGGTTTTTTTATCAGAGTGGTGCTCAGTCTCAAGGTGGTTAGGATGGTGGCAAATGGTAGAAAAAAGTGAGAGAGTTATGGTTCCTTCTCTTCTACTAGTCCTCCTTACCAGCCAGTCGACAGGCATCATCAAGGTGGTAAAAGATTTTGGGAACAAGGTGCCCAAACTCAGGCAAGCGGAGGTCAGTTAATTTCTTAATGCCCTCCTTGTCAATTTTTTGGTAATCATCATTGGGGTTATTGCGATGAAGAAATGGATAAATGCTTCAAGTTTTTCCAAGTAGGCCATTGACTTAGGGATTTTCTGGTTTATAAAGTTGCTATGGGGGTGAATAAGATTCATGTGGCTTTATATTCTGCTCCTACACCTAATGGTGTTGCATCTACTTTTGTTACTACTTCTGGTTCTAGTGTTGGTTGGAATAGGTTGTATGCTTTGGCGTACCGACAGGAATCCAAGGAATCACCTGATGTTGTTACTGGTACATTACAACTTTTCTCTTGTAACATATATTATTTACTTGATCACCGGTCCACTCTCTTCTATGTGACTCCTTATGTTGTTGTATCTCTTAGTTTCAATCTAGTAGTTTTTCGAATCCTTTTTCTATTTCTACTCCAGTACGTGACTCGGTTATTACACAGAGAGTCTATGGAGGTGTGATATCTGTTGGTGGAAAGCAGACTTTGTGGATCTATTTGAGTTGGGTATGGTGAATTTTGACATCATTTTAGGTATGGATTGGTTTCACTCTAGTTATGCGTCCTTGGATTATCAAACCCATAGGGTTATCTTTAGGTTCCCTAGTGAGCAGTTATAGAATGGAAGGGTGGTTCTTTAGCTCATAGGAGGAAACTTATTTCTTATCTTTGAATGAGGAGGTTAATCTGCAAAAGTTTTCTTTATCACATGATCCGGGTTAATGATTTTAACTCAAAAAGTCCTTCTTTCCAGTCAGTTCTATTAATTAATGAGTTTCTAGAGGTCTTTTTGGATGATCTTCCTGGTGTTCCTCTAAATAGGGAAATCGAGTTTGGTATTGATCTAGTTCCAGACACTCTTCCAATTTCTATTCCTCCATATAAAATAGCTTTGATTAAGTTGAGGAAACTCAAGGAGAAACTTAAGGATCTTTTAGATAAGGGGTTTAGTTGCCCTGGTGTATCTCCGTGGGGTGCACCAATGTTGTTTGTGCCTAAAAATGATGGTTCCCGTCGAATGTGAATTGACTATAGGTAGTTGAACAAGGTGATAATCAAGAAAAGTATCCTCTTCCAATGATAGATAATCTGTTTGATCAATTTCAAGGTGCCAAGTTTTTTCTAAGATAGATCTTTGGTCAGGGTACCATCAGCTAAAGATTGGGGAGGTGGATATCCCTAAGACAGTTTTTCGTACTCGGTATGGTCATGTTCAGTTTTTGGTCATGTCATTTTGGTTGACTAATGCTCCAGTGGCATTTATGGATTTGATGAACAGGATTTTTCATTAGTATTTGGATCTCTTCATTATTATGTTTATAGATGATATTCTGGTTTATTCGAAGAGTAAGGTGGATTATGTTAATGTCCTTTGTGTGGTGTTACAGACCTTAAAGGAACAATAGTTGTATGCCAATTTTTTAAAATATGAGTTTTGGTCTAACGTTGTAACTTTCTTGGGTCATATTATTTCTAGTGGGGGATCATGGTGGATTTTTAAAAGGTTGTTATGGTAAAGAGGTGGCCTAGACCCACAAATCCATCTGACATTTGGAGCTTCTTGGGTTTAGCAGGGTATTATAGGTGGTTTGTGGAAAGCTTTTCATCGATAGCTGCTCCTTTGACTAAGTTGACTCAAAAAAAGTCAAGTTTACTTGGTCGGATGCTTATGAAGGGAGTTTTGAGAAATTGAAGGATAAGATAACTTTGTCTCCAACTCTGTTTTTGTCGGAAGGCAATGATGAGTTCATGGTTTATTATGATACATCTTGGGTAGGGCTTGGTTGTGTGTTGATGCAGCATGGGAAGGTGATTGCATATGCTTCCAGGCAGTTTAAAGTGTATAAGAGGAACTATCCTACTCATGATTTGGAGCTGTTGGCGGTTGTGTTTTCTTTGAAAATATGGCAGCATTATTTGTATGGTGCTCCAACCATAAGAGACTACAGTATGTGTTCACTCAGAAGAAGCTTATTATCAGGCAGAGGAGATAGCTTGAGCTTTTCAAGGACTACGATATGAGTCTTCACTACCACCTAGGTAAATCGAACATAGTTGTTAATGCTCTTAACAGGTTATCCATGAGGAGTTTAGCTCATATGGAGGAAGGAAAGAAGGAATTGGTGAAGGATATTCATTGCTTAGCTAATCTTGGAGTTTGCCTCTTAGACTCCAAGGATGATGGTATGATGGTGTAATACATGGTTTGATCGTCTCTTGGTATGGAGATTAAGAAGAAACAAACGTTGGATCCTATCTTGATAAAAATAGAGAGTGATGTTGTGGGCAAAAGGTAGTGGTCTTTGAGATCTATGGTGACGGTACCAAAGGAGGTTGTGTGTTCCGGATGTCGACGGATTGCGACAAAGGATTTTGGTTGAGGCATATGAATCGCGCTATGTTATTCATCCCAGTTCGACTAAGATGTATCATGATCACAAGGCGATCTATTGGTGAAATGGCATGAAGAGGGTTGTGGCTTATTTTTAGGCCAACTGTATGGTGTGTCAACAGGTTAAGGTTGAGCACATGAGGCAGGAGGGTTGTATCAAGAAATTGATTTGTTCGAATGGAAAGAGGAAGTGATCGATATTAACTTAGTTACTGGTCTTCCTCGAGCTCAGAATCAATATGATTCTATTTAGATCATCATAGATAGGATGACTAAGTCTGCCCACTTTTTGCCAGTGCAGACTTCCTTCCAAGAAGAGAATTATTTGGAGCTCTATCTTCAGGAGATTGTGAAGCTAAATTGGGGGCCTATTTTGATTATTTTTTATCGTGGCACTTAGTTTACATCTCACTTCTGGCAATCTTTTTAGAAAGGGTTTGGGACTGAGTGAGTTTGAACACTGTTTTTCATCCACAGATGGATGGATAAGCGGAGAGAACTATTCAGACATTGGAGGATATGCTTCGAGATTGTGTGATTTATTATGGTGGTAGTTGGGTTGAGCATCTACCTTTGGTGTAGTTTGCTTATAATAATATCTATCATTCTAATATTAGTATGGTCCATTTTGAGAATTTGTATGGTAAAAGGTGTAGGCCTCCTATTGGTTGATTGGAGCTTGGAAAGGTAGACATGTTTGGTCCCGATCTGGTTTACCGGGCTATGGAGAAGGTGAAGGTAATTCGGGATAGGTGTATGTCTACTCAAAGTCACCAAAAGTACTATGCAGATGTTAGACATAGAGACTTGGAGTTTGAGATTTGGGATAAGGTTTTACTCAAATTATCTCCCATAAAGGGAGTTATGTGGTTTGTCAAGAAGTGGAAGCTCAGTCCCCAGTATATTGTCCTAATGAGATTTTGCAGAGAGTTGGTAATGTTGCTTATGAGCTGGAGTTTTATTCTAGCTTGAACTTGGTTCATCTGCTTCTTCATGTTTCCGTGTTGAGAAAGTGCATTGATGATCCCTCCGTGGTTATTTCTTTAGAAGGATTAGGTCTTATTGATTCTTTGTATTATGAGGAAATCCTGGTTGAGATCTTGGATAGGCAGGTTCATCGATTACGGACCAAGGATGTGGTCTCGGTTAATATTCTATGGGGGAACCACAAGATGGAATAGGCTACTTGGGAAGCAGAGAGGGACATGAATTCCAAGTATCCACATGTGTTTTCTGTTGTTGGGATTTATATGGAAGATTTGTGTCTTCAACACATATTAATGATCTGAGTTTGTTAAAGGAAATATTAATATCTTTGCCTTTTTCTTTTCAAACTTTGTTAAAGGTAGGGAATATATTTAATAATTCAAATGAAAAAGTCGTCTTGTTACCCCTACCTTGTCCATCATTCTGGGTTGAATATTCCTAGTTGGGGAGAATATACCACCCTGGGTTTTGACCCTTAGAAAATTTCATGGAATTCTGGTCTCTAGACTCAATACAATTTATGGGTACGAGCCATATATTGGGGTAGGGATGGTAAGGTCCACTCGTATGCTAACCAGTGTTGGTTGGTAGGATGGATTTTGTTTACTGGAATGGATACAACTTAGGGTTACGAGTCGTACTAGTGGTTAAAGATTAGTTGGTTCCTTAACTTAATCTTAGACTTGGTTAGTTAGGTTGGATCTGCCTACGAGTGGCTCACTGTGAGCCATAAGCTAGGGTACGAGTCGTACCCAGGACTTGTATGGTGGACAGTGTTCAGACCTTCAGTGATTTTATCTTGCTAGGGATACGTGTGAGGGGTATGAATAATATGTTGTCAATTCAACTTAGGTAAGACGATTCATATGCTAGACAATGTTGGATCCAAAGGTTAAGGCTAGGATACGAGTGGAGGGTACCAATCGTATTGGAGGGTATGACTCATGAGGGACAGTCGTACCCCTGGGATGGGATTTTGTGCAACTTAAGTGGGGGTATTTTGGACATTTCTCCACTTATCCTAATAAGGTCCCACTTCTTCTAGCCTACTTGGGAGGTTATTTAACCTATTATTCCATTCATTCACACTTAGAAACTCTTCTAAAACACTCTATAATTCTCTCAAAAGCTTTTGGACAAAAGAAGCTAGGGTTTCAACTAGAGGATTAATTTGGGGCTTGTCTTGGTGATTTCTTTCCATCATCATCTTGTTTCAAGGCATGCTCTCTTCCCTCATTGTTAATTTTATCTAAAAGCATGGTTTTATGAATGGTTTAATGACTTCATTAATGGTATGATTTTGGTTTTCAATTATGAATTAGGAGTTTTGATATAAAATGGTTAATTATGGTTTTCCATGGTTTTAATTATGCTTTATGTGAATTAACGGTGGTTTTGGATAATTGTATTACATGGGAATGGTTTAATGGTAATTGGAATTGATTTTGGTTATATTATGCTCCCAATGTGTTTGACAAAATGCCTATAATAATGTTTTCATTGCATTGAGTATTTTTAATAGAACTCTTGCTTGTTTTAGAACTTATTAAAGGAATTATGCATGGTTTAAATGGCTTGGAAAGGTAAATGGATAAATGGTTATGCTTGTGGGATACATGGAATTCCCCAAGTCATTTAATATGGTAAATGAAAGGGCACTTAGAAGTCCCCTTAAACCGACATATGGTTGGCAATGGATACTACTTGAAAGTATGGTCAGTATAACGATACCACCACTAAATGCCCTTGTTTAATAAATGGAAAATGAATTGGTTGGATGTTTGGTATGGTTTTAATTGGGAAATAATGGCGATATGTGCAGCAAAGCCATGGAAGGTGGAGGTCCCGGGGGGACCAAAACTGGAAACTCATATTTATCGATGTGAGGTTGGTCTTGTTGACCGTGTGCATGATGTCACACTATATTTTGGGGGATGTAATAGTTATCCCAGGTTTTCTTCCCTTATCGTGCGGCTACACGTACTGGGGCCCTTTCCGTAGAGGGAGCTAAAGCTTTATAACCCATGAGAGGATTAGGACGGCAAAGCTACACAGCCCAGGTAAAGGTTTTAATGTCATGCTAAACCCGATCCCCTTTCCCTGCATGGTAATATATATATATATATGTGTGTGTGTGTGTGAGAGAGAGGGAGAGAGAGAGAGAGAGATATGTATGTATGGTTTTATGCATATGAATGGTTTTACTTGGCTTGAAAAATGTCATTATTTTATCCTTAGCCTGAGATCATGCTAGTGTTCACCCGCTAACCCGTCTACTGGCCGTTGTATACCCATGCAATGCAGGAACCGGCCATTCTACTCCTCTTACATAGCAATTGACTCGGGGATCAGCATTTGGACTGAAGTGGTAAGATTCTATCCATTTGGAAGGCTCCATTTAATGTTATGGATATTTCTAGACACGTTGATTTTATTTTGGATATTGGTTTTGGCAATGGTTGGGGGTATGTCCCAACAAGATTTTATTACTCTTTTGGTTTGAGGCTTTGTGGTACTGATGTGGGTTGGAATGTGCGGGATCAGTATTGGTCTTAGCCTTGGAATTGGAATAAGCTGGTGGGCTGACATCATTAGACATAGTTTCTCACTGTTCCATCATATTTTATTTTGGGATTAATAATTTTATATTTTTGAACTTATTTTGTTATGGCCTAGTTTATTGCCTTTGGAATGGTTTGGTTTGGTGTAGGGTGGTTGGACTCGTTTGGGTCAGTCACGGTTGTGACCTTATGCCAGATTCTTCATGTTAGTTATTACACTATCTTGTTATATGCTCGAAATTCAGCCAACTCATGGCAGATGGCTGGAGGTTGGATTAGGTAACGGGGATGGTCTCCAATCCCGTCGGACTTAGGAAGCCCATTACGATAAGTCCCCCAGTCGGGTCGTGTTACAAACCATGTAAATACATTCTCTTTAAGAATAGAATAGCACTTTTAGCTTTATTTCTTGGACATGCAATGGACTCAACCCACTTAGAAAGATAATCAACCACTACCAAGATGTAACAATTTTTATACGAACTCACAAAGGGACCCATGATGTCTGACCCCCACATATCAAATAACTATACAACTATGCTTGGTTGTAAGGGCATTTCATATCACCTTTATATCCCTCCTTTCTTTTAACATTGCTCATATTCCCTCACTAAATCATGTGCATCATGATATAATGCTCTCCAATAAAAATAACTTTGGAGAAATTTCGCAGTTGTACGCATAATACCATGATGGCTTATAATTGGTGATGAATGACATATACAAAAAATAGCTCTCACTTCTCCCTCCATAACACATGACCAAATTACTCCATCTAAACACTCTCTGAAGAGGTAAGGTTCATCCCAATAGAATTATTATACGTCATGGAGAAATTTCTTCTTTTGATAAAACTTTAAGTCATTAGAGAGTTCCCCACACACTGTGTAGTTTACAAAATCAGTATACCAAGATGCCATCGTCTCCAAAATATCCAATTTAAGTTCATCGAGAATACCCTCATTGATCTCCAATTCAATCTTTTCAATTCATCTGATTCAAGGTGAGACAAGTAGTTCACCACTTAATTTTCACATCCCTTTCGATTTTTAACTTTAAAGTCAAACTCTTGTTGGAGAAAGATCCACCTAATCAATCTCGACTTTGGTTTTTTTATTATCTATTAAATAATGGAGAGTTGCATGATCTGTATGCAAAACAACCTTTTTACCTAACAAATAGGCATGAAACTTTTTAAAAGTATAGACCACGACAAGAAACTCTTGTTCAATAACTGTATTATTATGTTGGGCATCATTTACAGACTTGTAAGAATAATAGATTGGGTGAAAAAGTTTTTATTTTCATTGACCTAACACCACACCAATGAAAACCCACTTGCATCACAGATCAATTAAAAGGGCGATGTCCAATCCCGAGACACAATGATCGGAGCCGACATGATCCTTTCCTTGAGACAATTGAGCTCTCTTAGAAAGTCACCATCAAATTCAAACTTCACTTTATTTTCAAAAATCTTACACATAGGATGCATGATCTTGGAAAAATCTTTTATAAAGCCTCCACAAATCTCGATGTACCCAAGGAAGCTTTTAACACCTTTTATGGAGATGGGGGGGGGGTAACTTAGCAATAACCTATAACTTTTATTGATCAACTTGAATTCCCCGACCCAAGATTTTGTAGTCGAGTACAATAACCTCTTTGACTATAAAATGACACTTATCCCAATTCAATACAAGGTTCATTTTGACACAATGCTCAAGGCTATTAGCCAAGTGCTCAAGGCCAGATTTAAATGAGTCAACAATGTTGGAGAAGTCATCCATGAACACTTTCATAGTTTTCTATATAATTTTTGTAAATATATAAAATATACACCTTTAAAAGGTAACGGGTGCATTGCATAGGCCAAAGGGCATGGACTTAAAGGCAAAGGTCTTATATGGCCATATAAAAGTAGTTTTCTTTTGATCTTCAAGTGCAATGCTAATTTGAGTATGTATGGATTACCCATCTAAAAAATAATACCATCCATACCTAGCTGATCGATCTAGCATTTTTTCCATGAACGACATAGGGAAATGGTTACTTTCGATCTAAGAATTTAATATTCGATAATCCATACACACCCTCCAACCCGTGATCGGACGAATGGGTAAAAAATTATTTTTCTTATTTGGGGCCACCATAATAACACCCTTTTTGTAATATATTGGATAGTACATTCCCATTTACTATTTAAGATTAGGTATACAACACCCACATCTAGCCACTTGATGATATATTTCTTCAACGCTTCTTTTTTTAGTGGATTTATCCTTTTTTGGTGTTCCACACCAGGTACATGATCAACTTCCAACTTAATTTTGAATATCCGGAGTAATCCCAGTGATATCTACTATTTTTGGCTGAAATATACTTCCTCACAATTGATAATAGAAAAATTATTATCTTAGCCTAAAAAGATAAACCAAATATATGGAGGAAATGGCTTTAGCTCGAGTTAAGGGAGTTGAACTATTTAGGGTTTGGCGAGAGGAGTTTCTCGATATTTCAAATCAAGGTTCAACTTACATGGATTCTTAGTATAAGAACTAAGACCCATCAATGATGCCACCACCGTATCATATTTCTCAACTTTATTCTTCCCAAGGTTCCACAAACACCTTCCAATAAATCACTTACGAAATCAACTTTCATAGTAGTAACCACTTAATCATCAATCACATCGATAATGGAGACGCTTGCAAATTCATAAGTTGTTTCAAAGGCTTGCACACAATTAAGGACACTTCTTTATTGTTCACTCGAAATTTTATTTCTCCACACTTACATTAATAAACACTCTATAGGTAGATAAGAATGGCCTATCAAAAATAATAGAGACCTCGCGGTCAATTTTGCAATCCAAGATCATAAAATTGGGTGGAAAAATAAAATGGCCGACCATCATAGATACATAATATAACATATGTTGACATCCAATATTTGCTCCTCGTGCTTAAAATTAACGTCATCAGGCTTTCTGATTGTTAAAGGGCACGAAACACAATTCTCACATATTTTTTACAATTCTTAAGAAATTATTGATAATCATCCTTACTTTAGGATTTTATAAATTTGTTGTCATATTTTTGCTTTACATAGTTTAATAATAATTCTCTTTACATTAGGATTTTTATCAATTCATTGTCATTTTAAATATTTTTACAATCATTTGCGCACGTACGCGACACGACATCACATTTTTATAATGTTTTCAAATTAATTACATTTTTTATTCTTTATACTTTTTCTATAATTACATATCAATACCTACATCTTGTACATTTATTACATCCCGCAAAAGCAAAGTCGGATCAGTTATTTCACATCTGACAATGACCATACAATAATGTCTTGTCACATCTGACAATGACCATACAATAATGTCTTGTCACTTCCGATAACGACCACACAATAATGTCTTGTCACATATGATAATGATAACTCAATGACACTATCCTTTGGAAAATAACTTTGCCTGTTGATCAAAAGAATAAAAATGCTTTGATAAATACCTTAAGCAACAAAGGGTGTCCTATAATAAAAACGGGGCACACCCTTTTATCCTTTGGATATTAGGAATGCCCAATTTTAGTATAAATAGGGGTGGAAGGGTGAATTTTTTTATATATAAAAATGCGTACACATATTTTATCCTCTTTCCTTTTCACACACAAAAACACAAAAAATACAAAATACATTTTGATGATAGGCGAAATTACGCGCCTATATCAATATATTTTGCCCATATTTTAGCCTAGTTTCGAGAACTAATTATCTATTTCGTACACTTTTAGTCCTTTTTCCTGTAAATGAGCTAACAAATGTGATTAGGAAAGTTTCAGGTATAAATGATGCAAAATACAGCAATTTATGGCTTACTTGACGCAAAAGAAAGCTCACAAACGAGATGGAAAGGAGCTGGACGCATAAAGGACTAAATCTGCTGCATGGAAAATCTGTCCCGGGCTAAAACAGCATTTCTGAAGACTTTGGGACTTACAGACACAAAGCTGGATTTTTGCCATAATACATTAACCTAGTGCAATTAGGTTATGTGTTTCATCATTCTATTTGGATTATAATTTTGTAACCTTACCCTAGTACAATTGGGTCAAGGATTTCATTAGTATATTAGGATTTGGTTATTTATTTTATTAGTTTAGGAGGAGTAGGATAGGAGTATTATAAATACCCTATCATGTTAGAGATTTTAAAAGGGGGAGGAGACATTCTGACAATTCATTCATCTCCTTACAATTAAGACATCTTCCTACAACCCATTCTCAATTCTTCATTCTTCTACTCTTAAATTCCACAACAAGAGAATCGTTACTTGCTACGGAATCACTAAAACCACACGCCAAACACCTACTATTCACGCCATCCACCATGCAAAACGTGATATCCTTCGCATTCATGGGTAACTAAATCTCTTAGTTGGGGTTATGGAAGCCGAATGAGTTACTATCTATAGCTATGAGTTTGTGAGTTCAAGACAAGTATATTGCTTATATCATTATTCTCTTCATCTTAAATCTACATTCTTTGCGGTTCAAACACAAGAACACGCCATTCTAACATCTAACCTGTTCGAGAGAAAGGTTATTTGTCTAGAAAAGAAGACGCATAGACCAACGCCAGTCTAACATCTGACTTGTTCGAGAGAAAAGTTATTTGTCTGGAAAAGAGATAATGTCAAGGTAGTAGGACACCCTTTCCTATTAAAAAGCTAGTGCCGTACCTGGACTAACTTCTTGGAGAATTCGTACCGTTAGTCACGCTTTAAGCTCGAGAGAGTTAAAGTGAAATAGTCCTTGTTTAGGTCGAGAGACGCTTGGATTTACCATCGACTACAATTCTCTATAAGCAATTACATGTCAAGACTCTACACACTCATAGCCAATAGAGACGTATACCTCAGAAGGTGGACATAACCCCAACGCCTCAATTCTCATTGTTTACAACACACGTGACAATCTCTCTTTATTTTGCTATTTTCAGTTCTTACATTCTTGTTTTGGTTACATACTACAATCCCCCCTTTCCTACGAGACTTGCACTAAAAGTCTAGTAATTTCTCTTGCTTGTTGGCCAAGCTATTCTCTGTGGGATCGATACCCAACCCAGGTTGGGTTCTATATTTGCTAACGACCGCTTTACACTCCCACGAGAGCTGTAGATTGAGCGTTATCACATTTTAACACAAATACACACACAGAATAGACACGAAAAATACACCCAAACATTTTTATTCCTTTTTCTCTATTTTCTTTCCAAAACACACACATACACTCAAAATAAATACACACACTAACGTATACACACACCAACCAGCAGCGCCCCTCTCTCCCTCTCTTTTTTGTCGTGACCTCGTCGGAGGTAGTGACCGGCGAGGTTCGATCTCCAACCAGCGCTGCCTCCTCTTCCATTTGTCCTTTTTTTTCATTTTTACCGCACCTCGTCGGATTTGGTCATCTGCGGGCAAGCTCCAACACACCATTGTCGACACTGCATCATTCCCCTTCACTCTCTTTTGCTCTGTTTCCTTGTTTTAATAACTCCTTTGTAAATCTGATTAGAAAAAGTATTTTTCGTACTCACCGTAGAAACAACATTACCTTTCCCCATTTATCACGGATCTGGTGGATTTTTGGTTGTTGTTATTGGAAAAAGAGGAAAATTTATTCTCTAGTGGCACTTTTAATTGACCATTTCGTTGATCCTCTTGGCGAATTTTGTTTTTCCTTAGCTAGTTGTGTCAAAAATATTGCTCATGGCTAATTTATTTACATTTTAATTTTTTTTGTTAAATCTCTCATTGTTATTGTGTACCGTTGCTGCAATTTTTCTTGAATATTACTACTGCTACCAAACTACTAATTTTTGGTTGGTTTGTTATTGTTTAGCTACTGCTGCTTGTGGACTATTTTCTTCTTTCTTCTCATATTTGATCTTTTACTACATTTTTTATTTTATTTAAACTGACAAAGAATAAATGCTATACTTGGACGATGAGAATATCTCTCCGACGAATTTTCGAGGCCATCTCGTAACAAAAGACGGATTTTATTTTCTCAAATTTACTTATTTTATATCACGTACCAATACACAGACGATGAAGAAATTTTCATCGGTTTTCGAGGCCTCACCAAATTAAAGATGGACATTACATATACAAATACATAACAAAAAAAATAACGGGGGATGACAAAATTTTTACAATATCATGACAACACAAAGGGTTTTATGATTCGTATCCTAGCAGAGACAATTTAGGATGACTGATAAATAGAGCAACCACTTCGTAGCAATGACGCATCTAAAACTTAATCTGAACCTACTTTGTAATAAAATTCTATTCTTTATACATCAACATATACGTACGTGTACACATAATTTCATTATTTTAGTGATTATTTTTTTATTTTTAATACTTCTATCAAATATTTATACATGTTCCAGGCAACACATCCCGAAGTGCTATTTGAAAGGGAGTTTCGACCTTTAGGTTTGTATTTTATTTTTCATTTGTATAATTGTACAAAAAGATAACAATATAGTGGAAACTTTACTTTTGGAGTGTTGGGCGGGAACCATTTTACTTATACAATATTCATCACATATTTAGGCAAAACTTAGATTGTTGATATTTAAACAAACAAATAAAATTAATCAATTAATTCACATATTTACATCATAAACATTGTATAGTCTTTCTTTTCAAGTAGAATCTTTATTTCTCCCTCTGTAACCTCGGTCATGTAGGTAGTATTATTTGTAAAAGAATATTTTTCTTCTTATAGTACATAAAAGATCCTTTCTTTCCACACGTCACAAAATACTTTTCTTTCCACATGAAATTTGTACATTTTTATACATACTCTTTACATATTTTCATAATAATAAGCTTTACTCATACACTTAACAGACATACATTTTTTTGCATTATTTTAAATATTTATATTTTTTAAAAAGAATTATTTTTGTTACCTCTTTCCTCTTTGATAAATTTAGTGTAGTTGGGTACCACATTTTGTAGATTTTGAAGGGTGCCTAACCCCATCCCTTTGAAATAACTTAAACCCTTACCTAGGATCTTAAATTGATTTTTTCGCAGACTAAAGCATAAGATACACGTGTTAATAAGTAAATAAATAGGTTTCCTTAATTTCCTTAAAAATTACGTGGCGACTCTGTAAAAATTTTAATTTTTTAAAAATTATGTAAGTCATGTTTTGTTTTAACCTTGATAAAGACAGGGCATGATAGAATAGCGACTCTGCTGGGGATGCAAAACAGGTTCTGACCATGATAGACTCAATTTTTCAATTGAGGGAGGTATTTTACATTTTTACATATGCTAATTAGTTAATTATTTAATTCTTTGCTTCTTTATCTGTTATGCTCATAAATACTTTACATTATTTACACAAATTAATTTGTTGTTTTAACGAATTCTGTCATTCATTATTTGTTTAATACACTATATCTGTGCATTGTAAAAATTGGTACACATCATATTTTACTTCATTTAATCATAAATCACAGTTCCATCAAGTTTTTGGCCGTACACTTTAAATATTGTGGTTCACGTAGGGGTGTCTTACACTCCTCCAAACCTTTTTTGAATTTCATAGTTTCAGAATTAGTGCATTAGGTTAGTGTGTATTTTCGCAATTTTTCAGTCTTATTCTCAACCATCTAGGAAAATTCCTATTCTAGAAATAAATAACATCATGTACAAACTCATAAATCAGTTTAAACTATGTTTTGACCTGATTCTTATCGCGACAAGATACGTAGGCAGCCCTATAATAGGGTTCAGTCTCTTCACTGTTTCATAATAATTTCTTTGGTATTCAAACTGTGGTAATTTTTTGAAACAGTTTAAAGATGCTCTCCAAAGGTCTTCAAAGAGAGTAAATAAATAACTCTTCAAATCCAAATCATAATAACATTAGTGCCTAGCTAGCCTACCTCCAAATCATCACCCAATTTTGGGTTCGAGAACACCTAGATTATTCTTTCAAACTTCGTAAACCATTAAATTTGTGTTTATCGATCCTCAATTTCAAAACAAAGATTTCAATACACTTTCAGTCATAACAATATTACCAATTGCAATAAAATAAAATCATAACTTCTTCAATGTCTGAGCTTCCCAATCTTGTCGACATATTGAAGAAGTTCCAAAATACTTCTCATGCTTGACGTCCATCCTCTCAATTGTTTAATCAAAATAATTTTGATGTTACAAGAAATTATTCTTGATCGGCTTCTACATTATTTTCAAGGATGATCACCACTCTTGAACATTCATACATGCTAAATACAAATTTACAAATTTGCCGAAACTGCGCAGATCTAATTCTTGTTTTCACAAGATATGTAGGCAGCCCTCATTCGGGTTTGATCCTATTCTTTTTCTAAATAAATAAAAATTAAAATTTTGACTTGGGTGGTACCAACATAGTTAGGAGTGTGCATGAGAAAAACAAAGTGGTATAATAGAGAGGACCAACTTCATGGTAGACCATAGATTCTTCTAGTCTCTTTTAATCACACCTGAGTAACATTTTGAAAAAATATCTTGCATACATCAAATACAAGAATGAAGTCAACCTCATCCTTTCAAGTGCATTGTGCGGTGAGCTTTAGATTAGTTTGTTACATTTTGTTGTTGATCTTGAACTTGGATTGAATGTCTGTTGATATTGAGGCAAAATTCTAAGTTATACTTGGTTTGGGAAAGAATTATAGGCCTTCTTTGACCCGATTGTGCCTTCCACAGCCCACCAAATGAAATTAATCACTAGCATTTTCTCCTTTTGAGCATTAAGCCTTTTCTTTGGATAACCACATCTGAGCCTTTACCTTTTGAGTGCTTACATGCGCTATCTCTCTTTTGGCCCACCTCCTTAAGCGCACTACATGCCAGTGAGTTGCGAATGAAGGTTCAAGATCAAAACTATCGAAGACAAAGAATATGTATCCCAAAAAGAGTGAAAACAAAAAGACGACTTCAAAGAAGAAGGAGTAAACCCTCTCCCCCTCCCCAAAATAAATAAAAAAAAATAACTCCGACAAAGGTGGAAAATCATCCTCAAAAATATATATATATGTATATATATTTAAGAAAAAGGAGAAAAAGTCCAGTATAGGATTCAAACGAAGTCGAAGCAAATATAAAACAAGGAGCAACGAAGCACAACAAAGATCAAGAGTCAAAACGCAACAAATGTCAAAAGCATGGATACATATAATTCTCATTGAGAAATTAGCCACTTTCAAACCAAATATCATCCTACCATACCCAAGCCTACATACAAGTTGATAACAAGTCCTACAAGAGCCTACTCTAAGTGTTTTTTAAATTAGTGGATTCATACATATAGGTCAAGCATATGGTATCACAATTGCATGAATTGAATTTCTTTCTGAGTGTGAGTGTCTTTCTTTAGACATCCCTAAAGTCGAAAGAAAATTATTCAAACATGTGAAAATGGGAGTCTCATCTTGGAGAGGACACTTGAAACTTGAGAACAGGCACAGTTCAAAATCTTTGTTTAAAGCAAGACGAACAAATCTTGTCGATACTTAGGTATGTTTGAGGTACCACTTGAAGCTATAAGAGTTACCCTGAAGTAGATCTCGATTAGCTAGAAAAGAGATAGGAAAATTATTAGACTCACTACTAACTATTGGTACCAACGGCAGTCAAGAAATGATTATATCTTTTCACCTTTCAAAGTTTCCTACAGAGAAAATACAAGATAATATTATACATTTTCATTTTTCAGCATTTCTTACAAAGAAGATACAAAATAATCTTCTGCATTTTAACCTTTCCACGTTTCTTACAAAGAAGATACAAAATAATTTTTTGCATTTTCACCTTTCATC
Organism: Capsicum annuum; assembly: GCF_002878395.1. Classification (NCBI taxonomy): domain Eukaryota; kingdom Viridiplantae; phylum Streptophyta; class Magnoliopsida; order Solanales; family Solanaceae; genus Capsicum; species Capsicum annuum. The sequence goes on from NC_061115.1 coordinate 95,235,873, forward strand.
ATTTCTTACAAGGAAAATACAAAATAATCTTCTACACTTTCACCTTTTCACATTTCTCATAAAGAAAATACAAAGCAATTTTCTGCATTTTTGAAAACACAAAATAATTTTCTTTCTTTCTCATGAAATTCACCTTCAAATACATAAATTATGCTTTCCATTCAAGATGCCCAGCTCCAAATATGGGCAGTTGATTTTTTCTTTCAAAAACATACCTTTGCGTACATGTATTACACTTTTCATTCAAGGATCCCACCTCTAAATACAAGCAATTGACATTTCTTTTCAAGGTATCACATTCAAATATAGATATTTTGCTTTCTTGTTAGGTGTTCTACTTCTAATTTTGCTATCTTACACTTTCATAGCTCCGCTAGTTGAGACGATATTATCTTTCAAATAGCTCTGCTAGTCGAGAGCTCCTAATTTCAATAGCCTCGCCAGTCGAAAGGCAATTATCTTTCAATTAGCCTCACCAGTCGAGAGTCTATTACCCTTTAAGTTGCCCCTCCAGTTGAGAGGCTACTACATATAAAATAGCTCTGCCGATCGAGAGCTCTTATATTTTCATAGCTCCTCCAGTCGAGAGGCTATTACCTTTAGCTTTACCAGTCGAGAGCTATTATATTTACATAGCCCCGAGAGTCTATTACCTTTAATTAGCTCTGCCAGTTGAGAGCTCCTTTATTTCAATAGTCCCACCAGTCAAGAGATTGTTACCTTTTAATTTCTCTGCCAGTTGAGAGATCTTTTATTTTAATATCCCCACCAGTAGAGAGGCTATTATATTCCATAGCCTCACCAATAGAGATGCTACTACATTTCCATAGGTTCGACAGTCGAAAGGCTATTATCTTCTAATAGCTCTGCCAGTTAAGAGCTCTAATATTTTAATAACCCTGCTAGTCGGAAGGCTATTATCTTCCAGTTGCTCCACCAAATGAGAGCTCCTTTATTTTAATAGCCTTTCTAATCGAGAGGATACCACCTTTTAATTGATCCTCTAGTTGAGAGCTTTTTTATTTCAAAATCCCCTCCAGTTGAGAGGATATTACCTTTCAAATAGATCCGTCAGTCGAGAGCTTCTTACATTTTCATAGCCCCGCCAATTGAGAGGTTATTACATTTCAGTAGCCCCTTCAATCGAGAGGCTATTACATTTCCATAACATCACCAGTCGAGAGGCTACCACCTTTCAGTTGCTCCGCCATTCAAGAGTGCTTTTTTTGATAGCCCTACCAATCGAGAGGCTATTACTTTTCAATTGCTCCAGCAGTCAAGAGCTCTTTTATTTCAATAGCACCTCCAGTCGAGAGGCTATTACCTTCGAGTTGTTCCACCAATAGAGAGACCATTAGAATTTAATCATTTCACTAGTTGATGACCTTAGTCTTCATAGAAAATTGAGGACGATCATTAATATCAGTCTCCATAGACAATTAAATATATCATGCACTAAGTTTCCCAAAGACAAAAAAAGACTCTACCACAATCAACATCCATCTCCATAGAAAATTTGTGATATCATCAAGTCTTCGTAGATAATCGAGGACATCACTCATCACATAGTCTCTGTGGAGAAGCATAGATGTTAATAAACATCTTTCTTCATAAATAATCAAAGACGTCACACAGTCTTCGTAAATAATTGAAGACGACAATCAACACAAGCCTTCATATACAATTGTAGGTGTCATGCATCAAGTCTTTGTAAATGATCGAAGACATCATCATTCGACATTAGTCTCCAAAGACAATTAGAGTGTCATGCATTAAGTCTTCATAGACAATCTAAGACATCATCATTCATCACACAGTCTCCACAGACAATCGGAGATGAAAATCAACATCAATCTTCATAAATAATCAGAGACATCTTTTATTTATCACATAGTTTTTGTAGACATATTTAATTCATTACATTAGTCTCCATCGGAAATCAAAGATGACATTCATCCCCAAATCCCCATAAACAATGAGAGACGTCATTCATCTTCAAGTCTCTATAGGCAATCGAAGACATCATGCATTTTTCAGTCAAAATACAATACCAAAACAATAAGACATTTTTTCAAATTCTATGCACTAGGGCAAATTTTGAGAACCACATCAAAAAAATTTCCTACTTTCTCATCTCGAACTACATTGACTTGATTCTCGTGACACTCAAAATATATAGGAAGCTCTATACAGAGTTCGATCATTACAACCCCATAATAACTTTTTGTCCATAGCAAGTACACAAGCTTGCATCCCCAACATTTCATAGCCAGATACTGGGGCAATTTTAAAGGGAGCATCAAGAATATGTGAAAACTTTTATTCTCGAATAGTCTTTCTCTCAATAATCATTCTACATGATCATTCACCCTTAATAATGGGACAAGAGGTAATTTGCCTATTCTTTGTAACTACACCCTACCTAATCCTCATGCAATTCGAGGTATGTAGGCATCTCTAAATTAGAATTCGATCGAATTTTTATCAAAAATCTATTTTTGTCAAGCAAATTTGACTACACTTCAATATTTTCATTTGAAAACTTCTACATCATACTCAAATGCAAAGGGGCAGTTGTTGATATCCAATTTTTGCTCTCATGCTTAAAATTAAGATCTTCAAACTTCCTAATTGTTAAAGGGCATCAAACACAATTCTTACATATTTTTATGATTCTTAACAAATAGATGATAATCATCCTTACTTTAAGATTTTATCAATTTATTGTCATATTTTTACTTTTCATAATTTATTAATAATTCTACTTATAGTAGGATTTTTATCAATTCATCATCGTTTTTAATATTTTTACAATCATCTACACATGTACAAAATACGACATCATAATTTTATAATATTTTTAAATTAATTACATTTTTTATTCTTTACAACTTTTTTGTAATTGCATATCAATACCTATATTTTGCATATTTATTAAAACCCATAAAAGCTAAGTCGAATCAGTTATATCAATATACAGTATAATAATTTGGTGTCTTGTTACATCTGATAATAACCACACAATAATCTCTTGTCACATCCAAAAATGACCACACAATAATAACTTGTCGCATATGACAATGAAAACTCAATGACATAATCCTTTTGAAAATAACTTTGTCTGTTGGTCAAAAGGATAAAATTCCTTTGGTCAATACCTTAAGGACCAAAAGATGTCCTATAGTAAAAAAGGAGCACACTCTTTTCTCTTTTGGATAATAAGAGGTGCGCAATTTAAGTAAAAATAGGGTTGGAAGGGTGATTTTTTTATATAATAAATGCATACACATAGTTTCTCCTCTTTCCTTTTCTCACACATACACACAAAAAATAAAAAATACACACTTTAACATAAATACATACACACAACAATAACCCACATATTTTTATTCCTTTTCTCTATTTTCTCTCCAAACCACACACACATCCACTCAAAATAAATACACGTACTAATGTATACAAACTAACCATCATCATCCCTCTGTCCTTCTCTTTCCCACTACAACGTCGCTGGAGGTAGTGATCGGTGAGGTTCAATATCCAACCTGTGCTGCCACCTCTTCCATTTTTCTTTTTTTACATTTATACCACACCTTACAGGATTTGGTCATCGACGAGCGAGCTCGAATGCACCATTTCCGCCACTGCATTATTCCCCTTCACTCTCTTTTTCTATGTTTTATTTTTTATTACTATTTTGCAAATCTAGTTGGTAGTTATATTTTTGGTATTCACTATATAAGAAACATTCCATTTCCCTATTTATCACAGATCTGGTAGATTTGTCCATGTAATAATTTGAATGGTAACCTTGGTTGTTTAATTGGTTAAATGGGTTCGAGTCCCTAAACTTTAAATTGAACCAGTGTATTTGTTAGATGATGCATTCGAGTCCCAAAGTCAATTGATTGAATAGTTGATTGATTATGGTAATGGCATGTGGTATACTTTCAAGTATTATTGTTATAATGATACCAACGAAGTGTCTTTGGTAAGTAATTAACATAATGGTTATGTATGTGGAGTGATGATTTTAAATTGGGATTTAAAGCAGGATATGTAGTTGAGCCATGAAAGTGGAATTCAAGGACTAACACTGGAAACCGCACTAGCCGATGCGGGTGTCTCATGAAAGAATGGTTAGAGTCCCCCAAATGAACATATAAAAAAGAGGTTTGAGTCCCCCTTACTACATGTATTTGTGATTAAGTCACCTTAATTATGTTGGGAGGTTTAAGTTCCCTATAAAGGAATATACGAATATAGAAATTCTCTAGTTCTTGCAGCTAAATGCATTGGGTCTATGACAGTCATGCTACACAACCCTGGTTAATGATTTTAAGTTCATGTTAATCTTATTCCCTATCCCGGCATGGTAATTATATATATATATATATATATATTGCATTGTCATATGCATTAATTTATTGATTTTGAACTATTGGCACTATTTTATCCTTATCCTTGAGTTACATACTTGCGCTCCAACCGCTAATCATCTTTGACATTATATCCCCATGTGATACAGGTATTGGTTATACTACACCTTTTACTTAGTGATTAAACTTCGGGAACAACTTATGCTGACTTGAAGTGGGGAGCTTTCATACTTTAGAAGGCTCTGTTTTTAGTTTTATTTTCTGATAATTTATTAGTTAGCCTTACACATTGGTTTTGGCTATGGTCTGGAGCATGTCTTGACTGAATATGGTTGATTTCGAATAGAGTTTTTGTAAGACTACTATGGGTTGGTATGGGCAGTGTTGGTAGTGGTGTTAGCCTTTGCATTGGTATTGGGGATGATATCATGACTTTATTTGATTTATGGTTGTTCCATTTTATTATAGTAGGAATATGGACTTAGTTACTATTTTAATTTGGTTATGATTGTTGGTTGGCATTAGATGGTTAGACTTGTTCGGGTTGGCATGGTCATGGATCTATCCCAAAGTCTTTGAGTTGATAATTACTTTATCTTGTTATATGTTCAAAATTCATCTAACTCAGGGTATATGATTAGAGGTTGGATTGGATATCAAGGGTGGTCGCTGATTCTTGTTGGACTGAGGATGCCTATTACGATGAATTCCTGATTTGGGTTGTGTCAAGTTCGTATCAAAGTTTAGGGTCATGATCGATTAGGAGTCCACAAATTTGTGTTAAGTAGAGTCTCTTTTAAGGGTGTGTAGCGTGCCACACTCATAAGAGAGAGGCATAAAGGCATTTAGAAATATTTAACTTTCTTGTTGTCTTATTTTGAGCTATATAGTCTAAGGACTTGGATTCTTCTAATTTTTATTTATTTGTCTTTCAGATCATGGCTCAATGATCTAAAGTTCAACAAAACCCCTCTATCCCAACTGAGAATAATGTTGACGAAACACGCTCTACTCATAGGATTTATACTCGATCTAGGTGTCCAGTTTATAATTTATCAGGAGTTTCATCGATTTCCTTTAGTCCTCCTCAGGCTATTGTGATGAATGTTGAGTTTCATTAATTGATTCATATGATTACTTAGTTGGTGGTTTCTCAGGTCAATCATGGTGCATTTGTTGCTCTATCTTTTGAGGCTACAAATGTTGGCTATTTTATGAGATTGAATCCTTCAACTTTTATAGGTGTTAAGGTGGGGGGGATCCTCAGGGTTTTATAGATGAGATGGAAAAGATTTTCAAGGTTATGCATGCCATAAATAGGGAAGGGGTAGAGTTTTCTACCCACCAACTAAATGATATGGTGTACCAATGGTACGAAGAGTGGGACCAGAAAAGGGGTGATGATGATAAGTCATCTCCATGGGAGAATTTCTCTAATGCATTTCTGGACCGCTTCTTTCCTTAGGAGTTGAGGGAAGAAAAAGTAGAAGAGTTTGTTAATCTGAAACAAGGGAAGATGTCGGTCAAGGAATATGCCTTAAAATTTCACCATTTGTCTTCGTATGCTCCAGGGATGGTTTCTGATATGAGGGAACGAATGAGGAAGTTTGCTTCAGGACTATCTTGTGAGTTGATCCTTAAAAGTAAGGTTGCCTTGATAATCAAGGATATGGATATCTCTAGGTTTATTATTTATATGCAACAAGTAGAACAGTAGAAGAAGAAATAGGTTGAGTTAAGTGAGAGGCAAAGAAAGAAATTTAGGCCTTCTGAGCAAAGTGATACAGATGGTGGTAAGTGGCCAAAGATGAAGTGAGGGAGTTCTATTTCTTTCTCTATAACTAGTTCTCCTTAAACGAAGTCATCGGGTTATTGTGGATCTCAGCATGATGATGGGTCCCAGGCATAAGGTGCCTAATCTCAGACTACTGGGGCTCAGTCAGCTCCATCCCACCCTCCTTGTAGATTTTGTAGGCGGTCACACCATGGGCTTTGTGAGGAAGGGAAGAATAAGTATTTTTATTTATGGTCAGATTGGTCATATGCAGCATGGCTGCCGTGTTAGGATGGCTTCTGGGGCTAACAAGGTTCCTGTTAGATCTTCTTCTTCTCCTGTACCAAAGGGTGTTTCTTCTGCATCTGCTTCTACTTCTGGTACCAGCACTGAGCAGAATTGTTTATATGCTCTTGTATCTCACCAAGATTCTTAGGCATCCCCCGATGTTGTCACCGGTATGTTGAAACTTTTCTCCCGTGATGTGTATTGTTTACTTGATCCAAGGTCCAGTCTTTCTTATGTAACCCCATTTGTTTCTATGCATTTTGGTTTTGGTCCTGACTTTAATTCTAATCCTTTTTCTATATCTACCCCATGTAATGCCCCGCAAAATCCTCTTCCATTCTGAGTCTTAGAGCATTTTGGTAAAGCAAAAATTTGAGTCAAAATGTTTCAGAAATATCTTACCAAGTATAAAATACTTTGAATCGTATGGTAATCTATTTGACAATGAATTAAGATTATAGAAGTCCCCTAACTCATGGTCAATTAGAAAAGTTTCCTATCATTCAAGTTTTCGTGACCGTCAAAATTAGGGTCAACTTCAATCAACCATTACTCTCTGTATATATCGAATTAGAGGACCTACTATATATCAAATGAAATCTTTTTGAATTATCTTTCCAACGTTACCAATTTCATCAAAAATCGTTATTGGGGCAAAGAGTTATGCCCATTTTACTCTAGCATGTCAATCTAGGAAAGCGTGACGACGTTTCTGATGGCCTGTCACATTTCTGATGACATTTTTGATGACGTCGTCATCCTTAGGTATAAAATAAAAAATTCAACCTTTTTTTATGATATTTTGTAATGGCCTATCACGGGTCTGACGGCCTGTCACGGATGTCGTCAGCTATTTTTTTCAGCAATTTAGAGACATTTTTAAAAGGATATTTTGGTCATTTCCCACCTTTTGTGAGCCTCTATAAATATTAGAACCCTCATTCAAACCCTAAATTCATCATTTTTCTCTTCCAATTCTCTCAAGAATATCTATCTAGGGTTTTATCAAGAACCTTAATCCTTTAAAAAATCATCCATAAATTCTTCAAGGTTTCTTCAAGAATCAAGTTCCTCATAGTGTGGGATTCAAGGATTATTTATTACAAGTGCGGATAGAGTCTCAAATATTAGGATTCATCCAATTTCCAAGGTTAAGGTATGTAGACGTTGATTCTTGGGTCCTTTTCATCCAAGAAGCTCAAGAACCCTTTTTAAAACTAAAAGATTTTTATGTTTATGAGTTGTTAATGATTTGTATGAGTTGAAATTGGTGTTTAATGTGTTGTTGAGTTTTGATTTATGTGTGCCTACAAAATTTATGAGCTTTGACTCTAGTATATGGAATTCATGTGATGTTTGTGATAGACCCTCTTGAAGTTATTTTTTCATGTGATGTGTTTATGACTTTTGGGTATAGAAATGGTTGAATAAGTGATGAATGTTCCCTATAGGTTTGATAAAGATCTTAGGTGAAACATAAGAGCCATTATAGTATGTTGAATGTGAAACTCCAAATTATGAGCTAGTCCATGCATGCCTAGTGTTTGATAAAATGCCTTAGTGAGTGAAATGTGTCAAGATAGCATGAAATCCCCAAGTAGGTGTAAAAATCGGTCATGTCTAGTAGTTTTTGAAAGACCCTAGTGAACAAGTAGAGATATGATGGTAGTAAATTCCCCGATTATGTGCTCTTTGATATATGCTAAGTTTTAATACAGTTAAGTGGTTAGTAAGTAAGTTGTGACATGATAGTTTGAAGTTTCTCCAAGCCATGTGATACCTAAATAGGTGTCAAGACTGATATAGGTATGAAGTACTTGATGTAAGACCTTCTTGATTGGGGGGAATAATCTAATAGCATATTTTCTCTGCGCTAGTATATGTTGATGATTTCTAAATGCTTGAAGTGACTCTATAGTAATTGTGGTGACGAACAAAGGTTTGGGATCCTTAAATGCTTGAGGTGATGTCTTAATGAACGCTTGTGATAATGCATGAATGATTATGATAATACATGAATGATTGTGATGATGAATGAATGATTATGCTTTAATTTTACGATATTGAGTCCTGGGGGTATTTTTACCTGACAATAGAGCTGTTGTCGAGAGCTCGTGTCAGTTTCTTGATAACTCCAGTCGAGCCATGATTCTTAGAACTCAGTGAACTATATAACTCTGTATCTTCAGATAAGTGCAGAACTTAAGAAAGCTCAGTAATCTCAATTATCTCAATAATCTTTGTATCGCTAGTAATCTAGCCTCAGTCCTATAATCAGCTCAGATCTAATAGTATTCAAGTGATTCAATTATAATCTTAGAAGCAATTCAAGTAATCTATTCAAGCTTTGCATTGTCAGTCAGATCTTTTGAGAAATATGATCAGTATTATATTTAGTTCAGTTATGTTCAGTCAAGATTTTAGCTCAGAGTCTTTCAGTTGGGAGTAGAAGCGAGCACCGAGCGAGGGAAGAGATGGCAGCTCTCCCATTAGAGAGGCTGAGTCATTAGGATCAATCCCTAATCTCCAGAACTGTATAGCAGCGCAGGATGCAGGAGTCTCCTATCAGTAGAGGCTGTCACGTCAGAGAGGCTTGACTATTATACTATCTCAAGCCGACTTCTTGCGAGGGTCATCCCGTTAGAGAGGCTTGACCAGAGAGGTTTTTACCCGTGGCACAGTATTGACACCCTTCTAGATGGGGTCACAGGTTGGACCCTACCTGTGGTAGGTTAGGGCATGTCAGTTAAGTAACTACTTCCCATAGTTGTAGTTTTAGTATCTATCTTCAGAAATCAGGACTGTCAGACACGGTCATCCATCGCTATAAAGAACTCAGATAGTTCTATTAATTCATGGACCATTTTGTTAGATAGGCTTGGTCTCATATATAGATGCTTATTATCATATCTAGAGATCTCCCATCATATAGGCTTGATCTCAGTCTCAGACCATGTTGAGTATTCGTATTATCATATCTAGAGATCTCCCATCAGATAGGCTTGATATCCATCTCAGATCCTTTATTCTATTAAGTATTCTTGTTGTCAGATTCGGACATGATCATACTTCTTATCATTGATAATCGCTTCTGGAATAATCTGTTAGCAAAGTTGATCTCTAATTCTGTCAGTCAAAAGCAGTACGCTCAGAGTTCAGGCCTTGATATAAGCACTTCCAGATCCTCAGTTACCAATATCAGATGAGTCAGTGATTCAGTGTCTCAGTATTAGTAGTAAGTTCAATCTACAGTAAAGTGGTATTCGGGTTTTAGTATCTAGAGTTACGATGATTGTGCTCATGTTCTGTGCATTCATGTATGTGTTCTTATGCGGCATTTTCATGATTATTCAGTTTAGATATTGTGCATGCATGAACCCTTGCATTACCTACCCCGTCTACATACTTAGTACATTTCTGTACTGATGCATTTGCGCTATGGTGTTTTATTTGACACCATAGGTTCAGAGGCAGAGGATCCAACGTATCCTTAGCAATTCAGTCCCAGTCAGTAGCAGTAGCAGTGAGTCCTCTTCTTTTAAGGACGAGTCTTAGCTTACTATTATTGTTTCAGACTTTGTTTATTTTCAGTTGACGAAGTTAGTTGGGGACATGTCCTATCAACTCACAGTTCAGATAGTTTAGAGGTTTTTAAGATAAACGTATTAGTATTCAATTTTCTGTATTTTGAGTATTCATAGATGTATTGAACCTTATGGCTAGTTTCCATATTTATTTCCAATATTATATAGTATACACGTACAGATATCAGTAAAGGGTTAGTTGTGGTCCTTCGAGTCATAAGAATCGTGTGACATCTCGGGATGGGATCTTGGGGCGTTACACCCCATTTGGTGACTCTTTGATTACTAAAAGTGTCTATTAGGGTATGTGGTATCTGTTAGTGGTAGAGAAACACTTATGGATTTGATAGAGTAAGAAATGGTTGACTTTAATGTCATATTAGGGATGGATTGGTTGATATCGTGTTATGCTTTCCTAGATTGTCGGACCCGTAGGGTTATGTTCAAATTCCCTAATGAGCCGGTCATTGTATGGGAAGGGGGTTCTTTAGTGCCCAAGGGGAGGTTCATATTATATCTTAGAGCCCAAAAGTTGATTTCTAAAGGGTGTTTGTATCATTTGGTCCGGGTTAAAGATTATAACTCGGAAGGTCCTTATATAGAATCTGTTCTTGTGAATAATAAGATTACCAAGGTTTTTCCTGATGATCTTCCTGGTGTACCTCCCGATAGGGAAATTGATTTTGGGATTGATCTTGTTTCGAACACTAGTCCAATTTCTATCCCCCCTTATATAATGGCTCTGGTTGAGTTGAAGGATCTTAAGGAACAATCCTAGTCTGTCTCCTTAGGGTAACCCTGTGTTATTTGTGCATAATAAAGATGGTTCACTTTCGATATGCATTGACTATCGTCAGTTGAATAAGGTGACCATAAAGAATAAGTATCCTCTTCCTAGGATTGATGATTTGTTTGATCATCTTTAAGATGCGAAGTGTTTTTATAAGATTGATCTAAGGACGGGTTATCATCAGCTTAAGATTAGGGAAATGGATATATCTAACACTTCCTTAAGGACCCAGTATGGTCACGATGAGTTCTTAGTTATTTTTTTTGGGTTGACCAATGCTCTGATAGAATTTATGGGTCTGAGAATAGGGTATTTAATCAGTTTTTGGATTAATTTTTCATTGTCTTCATTGATTACATCTTGGTCTATTCTAAGAGTGAGGTGGATCATGTCGACCACCTTCGTGCGGTGTTGCAGACCTTGAAGGATCAGCGTTTGTATGCCAAGTTATCCAAGTATGAGTTTTGGTTAAAGGCAGTGACTTTTCTTGGTCATGTTATCTCTAGAGAAGGGATCATAGTGGATCAATACAAGGTTTTGGTAGTTAAGAGGTGGCCTAGACCTGCGACTCCAATCTATATTCAGAGATTCTTGGGTTTAGCCAGTTACTATGGGAGATTTGTGGAAACTTTTTTACTATAGCTGCCCCATTTACTTAGTTGACCCATAAGAAGGTCAAGTTCTTATAGTCGGATGTGTGTGAGGGTAGTTTTGATAAGTTAAAGAATAAGCTGACTTCAGCTTCTGTTTTTACCTTGCCCGAGGGTAATGATGGTGTCATAGTATATTGTAATGCTTCTCATGTTAGATTGGGTTATGTGTTGATGTAGCATGGTAGGGTGGTGGCTTATGCTTCTAGGCAGCTGAAAGTTCTTGAGAATAACTACCCTACTCATGACTTATAGTTGTTAGCAGTAATATTTGTGCTGAAGATTTGGCATTACTATCACTATGGGGTTTATGCTGACATCTTTTTTGATCATAAGAACCTGCAGTATGTGTTTACCCAAAAAGAATTAAATCTCAAGCAAAAGAGATGACTTGAGTTACTGAAACACTATGATATTAGTCTTCACTACCATCCAAGTAAGGCTAACATAGTTGTTGATGCTCTTAGCAGGTTATTTAAGGGTAGTCTGGCTCATGTAGATGAAGATAAGCGGGAGTTGGTGAAGGACATCCACCATTTAGCTAGTCTTGAAGTTCTTCTCACGGACTTTGAGGATGGTGATGTATTTGTACATCTGGTATCGCAGTCATCTCTTATTGTTAAGATAAGGGGAAAATAAAATTTTAGATCCATATTTGATGAAGATTAAGAGTAATATGGGTAAGCAAAAGGTTGTTGACTTTGTGATGGTGGTGATAGTATCCAGAGGTACCAAGGTAGGTTATGTGTTCCCGATGTCAATGGGTTGAGGCAAAGGATTTTGGATAAGGCCCATGGATCTTGTTATACTATTCATCCTAGTTTTAGAAAGATGTATCATGATCTTAAGGAGTTCTATTGGTGAAAAAACATGAAGCGAGACATGACTAGCTACGTAGCTAAGTGTATGGTATATCAACAAGTGAAAGTTAAGAACATGAGATCCAGTGGTTTATTCTAGGAGATTGAGTTGCCTGAATAGAAGTGGGAAGTGATTAACATGGATTTTGTTATTGGTCTGCCTCGGTCTCGAAATCAATGTGATTCAATTTGGGTCATTGTGGATAGGATGACTAAGTTTGCTCACTTTTTACCAGTGAGGACTAGTTATTCGGTAGAGGATTATGCTAAGTTATACCTTACGGAGATTGTGAATTTACATGGTGCTCCAATTTCTATCATTTTGGATCATGGTACTCCATTCTCATCTAATTTTTTAAAGTCATTTCAGAAAGGTTTGGGAACTAAGGTATGCCTTAGTACAGCTTTCCACCCGCAGTCAGATGGACAAGCGAAGAGGTCCATTCAAATATTGGAAGATATGCTCTGTTCTTGCGTGATCAACTATGGCGATAGTTGGTTTGACTATTTTTCATTGATTGAATATGTTTATAATAATTGTTATCACTCTAGCATTGGTATGGCTCCTTTTAAGGCATTGTATGGTAGGAGATGTCATTCTCCTATTGGGTGGTATGAAGTTGGTGAGGGTAAGTTATTTGGCCCTGATTTAGTTCACCAAGCCTTGGAAAAGGTGAAGGTGATTTTTGATAGATTGATAGCCTCTTAAAGTTGCCAAAAGTCCTATGTGGAGGTAAGACATAAGGATTTGGAGTTTAATGTCAGCGATTGGGTATTTTTGAAAATATCTCCCATGAAGGGAGTGATGCGGTTTACTAAGAAGGGAAAGTTAAGTCCTCGGTATATTGGTCCTTCTTTGATTTTGAAGAGGGTTGGCAATATTGCCTATGAATTAGAGTTGCCTTCTAGTTTGAGTTTCATTCATTTGGTTGTCTACGACTCTATGTTGAGAAAGTATACGGGTGATCATTCATTGGTTGTTCCTTTAGAAGGGTTGTGTATTTCAAATTCCTTATCTTTTGAGGTGGTCCCGGTTGAGATCTTGGATCATCAAGTTCATCTGTTGTGAACAAAGGATGTAGCTTTGGTAAAGGTCCTTTGGAGGAATTATAAGGTTTGAGAGGCTACCTGGGAAGCGGAAGAGGACATGAAGTCCAAGTATCTATTCCTCTTTTTTGCATCCAGAATTCATGTGGAAGGTATGTGTTTTTCATCATACTCTTGTTTTCAAACTTCTTTACATAAAAGGTTGATTTTCGTGCATCCTGGTTTTTTAACTTAGTTAAAGGTTATTTGGATATGTAATGGTTTACTAACTTATGCTTGTGCCTGCCTTACCCATCATTTGAGAACGAATGATCTAAGTGGGGGAGAATTGAAACACCTTGGCTTTTAACCCATAGAAAATTCCTGAGTTATTGTTCTCTAGACATCATGTGATTAGAGCATATTTGTCGTATGTTAAGATACGCTTTAGGTCCCTCCTCTTATATGTAAATTAGTGTGGTTTTGTTGGTTTCTCTCCAAGGTATGAATGGACATCTTACCTCTCGCTTGTTAGGGTATGAGGTGTACAGGGTGAGGTCATATGATGCCCTAAACTAAGCCTAGTGCATTCTATGTAAGGTACAGGTTAGAGGGTACTTGTCGTATGTTAAGATACCAGTTGGTCCTTGTATGGTCGTATGTTGGTCAGTATGGAGGTCTGATATTCCAGCATTTGACATAACATTTTACACCTTTTAGAAGGAATAATTGTATGTTTTAAGCAACTATTGAAGTATTTGATGTTGGGTTTTACTTGTTCTAAGGATATTGACTCAGAAGGAAGAACAACTTAGGAAAATGGGCACTAATAGCATGTGAAAGTTTCATTGACGGACCGTGAGTCTATCAACGGACCATCATTCTAGCTGTTAACCTCAAGCAAAATGATGTATATATTGAAAGGCAACGACGGGCCAACTAATGGTCCGTCAGACTCGCGATGAACCATCGCTGCGTCTATTAGTCTAAAGTAGAATAGAAGTCATTAGGGATCCCATTGATAAATTGGATGATGGACTTTCAAGCTTGCGACGGACCGCCACCCTAGCTGTCAGGTTGCGTAAATAGAATCTGCTCAAACTCAAGATAAAGTGATAGCCTGACCGACGGACCGTCAGCTTAGCCATCAACTTACAACACGGAAGCTTTTAGTTGAATTTTATACTACCACTTTTTTGGGAGCCAATAATAACCAGTTTTGGGTTAGATTAGTATCTTTGGAAATTGAAACACAATTGTAACGTAGAATTCACTGAGAAACAAGTTGATATCTTTGGATTTTAGTTTATTTCACCATCTATCTAAGATTTGGAACAATATCTAGTATCTTTTGTAAGTATTTTTGAATTGTTTATGAAATTTACAATGGAATCCTTTTCTTTAATTATGTGTGGCAAAAACTCCCATAACTAGGGTTATGGGAGCCTTGGTGTGATTCATTGTTAGGGTTGTGGGAATGATCAAATCCTTTAGATTAATCCACTTGCATAACCTTATCTTCAGCTTAATGATTCTTCTTGGTTGAAAACTTAAAGGATGTGCCTATAGACACCACTTATTTGAGTAGAAGAGTTAGTGTTAGGAAAATAGAAGAGTTACAAGAAAATCAAATAAATTAACCTTTGGTTTTATGGTTTATGCCTTAAAAGGATCAACTCCTTGAGGATTTAAATGATTAATCCAATCTGCTCTTTAAGTTCAAAGAATCAAACTGTAACCATTTTAAGGGTTGAGAAATAATTAGATGGACATTATCACACAATTAGCCTTGTAATTGGATTTGTTAAATATGGATTTTAGATGAACCACAACCCTTAATGTTTAAACACCTTGGTGACCGTAATCCTAGTTTACTGTCTCTCAATGATTCTAACTTTGTAAACTAATCACTAGCTCATCACTGAGTAAACTCTAAACAATCTTTGTTAACAATAGATACCCCTTTTATTTTTGGAAACTTTGACTAATAGTTAATTAATAATCATAAGACTTAGTTAACACCATATTCACTGTGGATTCGACCCCAACCTAGTTGGGTTATATATTTGACAACGACTGCTTACACTCTTTTAGGAGAGTTGTAATTTAGGCGTATCAAATTTTGGCGTCGCTGTCGGGGAATACGGTTGTCAATTAAGTATACAAGCATTAATTAGCTTTTGGTCAAGTTTCCTAATTTTACTTTATTTGTTATTTTTGACCATTACAGGATCTTTGTTGTGTATGCCATAAACCATAAGGTCAGGAAGGCCATTATTACATTTCAACCCAAAATCGCAACAAATTAGGAGCATGGCTGAACAAAAAGAAGATAAAATATTAGCCGTTTTGGCTAATGCACAAGTCAATCGACAAAATGCAAATAACCCTGGTCGTGTGGATAATGTAGAGGATGATGACCTGGGAGATGATTACTTGATTGATCCTATGAACAGAAGATGTGCAGAGAATGTAGCTGTTCCAGCAAATCAAAATCGGCCAGTTAGAAGAAGAGCAAATCATTAGCCTACTATGCAATTTAATTTGGATGATGATGATAATGCTGATTTGGATGAAACTGGTGCTACAGGAGAAATTATTCCACCACCATTAGTGCCAGAAGTGAAGTTAACATCATGAGCATAATGATTTAATTGATAAATCTCAAAGATCTATTTGGTAGACTGCCAAGGAATGATCTTAATATTCACTTGGTGAACTTTATCAATATCTGCATGTCCTTTGATAACCCTGGAGTGGGGAAAATGCAATTTATCTAAGGTTATTCCTGTTGTCTCTGTCTTGGGAGGCAACTAAGTGGTTGAATGAGCTAGCACCCGATTCTATAACAAACTGGAGGCGACTAAAAGGAGTTTTCCTAGAAAGGTTCTTGCCGCCTTCCAAAATGTTACAGTTGAGGGATGAGATTAGTAACTTTAGGCAGCTACAGAATGAAGCCCTTCATGAAACATGGGTAAGGTTCAAAAAAGAGTTGACATAGTGTCCTAATCATAAGTTGACTAAAGAACACTTGATGGAAACATTCTATAGAGCTTTGAATTCAATTACAAAGCCAACTGTGGATAATGCAACGGGGGGAGATTTTATGGATCTTACTTTTGCTAAAGCTTCAGAGATGCAAGAGAAGATGACTAAAACAAGCAGAGCTTGGCACACCAAGGATTCTGAGTTATCAAGCAATACTTATTCTAGTAGGATATCGGTAGAACAACTTAGGAGAGAAGAGGAGTATGATCAGGATATGTCTCACATGAAGACCCAGATAGATTTGCTTACAAAATATTTGATATCAGGAAAGGTAGAAAAGGTAAAAGTTGTGGGGTCACATAGTAAGGAAGCTGAATTACATTCTGAGGAGGAGGCAAACTACTTGAATAATCAGGGGGTTTCTGAGGTAATGGACAAGAAAATTAAGGTCGGAATTATTACAACAAAGCTAGTTATAGAGATCGTTACCAAGGTGGTATAAGAACAAGACCGATAAGAGTGGGTTGTATATACCACCTAGGAGTTGTGGCAATGCCTCAAACAATTCTAGGAAGATGTCAATGGAGAATATGATTGCTAAGTTATTGAAAGGTGTGGAGTAAGGGAGATGAAGAGTGATTTGTCATCCATGATTTAATTAGTTGATTCACACTCTACATCCATTCTGAAATTAGAGCAACAGATGAACCAATTGTCGGCAGCATTCAATCAATGGAAAAGCGGGACAATGCCAAGTTATACAGTGTAAAACCCAAGAAATGATAGTTTGTGTATGGGTATTACCACTAGAAGTGGTAAAATGTTAGTTGGCCCTTTCTTAAGAACACCATTATAGGTGATGTGGTGGAGTTAGAACAGAAAGTAGATAATGAACATCCAGTGGAGTCCGAAAAGCTAAAAATATGTAAGATCCATCTAAATAGAAGTAAGCTGATATTGTTGAGAAAGACAAAGAAAAAGAGGTAGAGGCCACTACGACAATAATACCAAAGTTTCCTTTTCTATTACACTTAGATTGCAGAAGAAGTCAGATAAGACGAAGTTCACCAAATTCATGGATATGTTGAAGCAATTAACAATGAATGTGCCCTTAATTGATGCACTAGAGCAGATTCCAGGTTATGCCAAGTTCATGAAAGACCTTATGATAAATAAAAGGATAGTGAGCTATGAACTGGTGGATAATCTTTATTATTGTAGAACTGTTGTTATGATATCACTAGTGTAAAAAAAAAGCTGACCCGCTAGCATTTACTATTCTATGTACTATCGGATTATTTAACTTCATGAAAGCCCTTTACAATATTGGAGAAAGAATTAACCTCACGTTGTTGGCAGTTTTTAAATAGTTGGGCTTAGGAGATCCTACAGCTACTAAGATGCGACTTCTGATGGCTGATAGGTTCGTGAAAAAATCGGTGGGAATTCTTTATGATGTTCTTGTTAAGGTTGCCAGCTTTATATTCCCAGCAAAATTTGTGATTCTGGATTGTAATATGGATTTCAAAGTACCCATAATCTTGGGTATCCCATTCTTTGCAACTGAGATAATACTAATTGATTTGGAGTTCAATGAGCTTAAATTTAGGCTTAATGACGGAGTGGCTAGCTTTGATGTGTGTGAATCTATGAAGCAACAAAAGTAGATGAGTGTTGTTTCAGTAATTGATATGTTCAATGAAGATGATCAAGATGTTTTAATTGAGAAAAGATTTACAGTAGAGACTTTAGCTGCAGTGTTGATGAACTTTGACAGCGAAGGAATTGATGAGTATGATGAGACTATATGTGCATTGGCCAGAATAGGGTCGTACTCTTATGATCCCAAGAAGCTGGATTTGGACTTAAAAATTGCCCAACACCACCTGCTAAGACTTCGATTGAAGAACCACTAGTGTTGGAACTGAAGGAGTTGTCAGGCCATTTGCGGTATGTGTTTTTGGGTGATGTAGATGATTTACCAACTATTATTGTAGTAAATTTGGTAAAGCATTATGTTGAGTCTCTTATTTCTGTACTGAGGTGTTATAAGCGAGCTATTGGGTATACTATTGCCGACATCATAGGCAATCCACCGGGTATTTGCACACATAAGATCCAGTAGGAAGAAAAATTCACTCTTACGATTGAACATCAGTAAAGGTTGAACCCACCAATGCAAGAAGTGATAAAGAAGGAGATAATAAAGTGGCTGAACACTAAGGTGGTGTACCCAATCTCTGACAGTAAATGGGTGAGCCTTGTGCAGTGCGTGCCTAAGAAAGGAGGCATGATGGTTGTAGAAAATGAGAGGAATGAACTAATTCCACTCAGACCGGTGACTAGTTGGTGAGTCTGTATGGATTACAGGAAGCTAAATTCCTGGATGTAGAAAGATCATTTCCCAAATGCCCTTCATGGACTAAATGCTTGATCGGTTGGCAGTAAGGGGTTGGTATAATTCCTCGATGGTTACTCAGGATACAATCAAATATTGATTGCTCTCGAGGATCAAGAGAAAATAACTTTTACATGCCCCTATGGAACTTTCACATTCAAATGAATGCCGTTAGGATTTTGTAATGCACCTGCTACGTTCCAAAGGTGTATAATGTCGATCATTTTAGATATGGTGGAGAACACTTTGAAAGTACTCATGGATGACTTTTTTGTGGTAGGTGATTCCTTTAATTTGTGTTTGGTGAATTTGAGGAAGGATTTGTAGTGATGTGAAGAATTTAACCTAGTCCTTAATTGGGAGAAGTTTCACTTCATGGTGAAGGAAGGCATAGTGTTAGGACACAAAATCTCAGCAAAAGGATTTAAGTTTGATAGAGCTAAGATAGAAGTTATTGAAAAGATACCTTATCCTATCTCATTTAAATGAGTTCATAGTTTTCTTGGTTGTGTTGGGTTCTACCGAAGGTTCATTATAGATTTTTCCAATATTGCAAACCTACTTTGCAAGTTGTTAGAAAAGGAGAGAAAGTTTGAGTTTGATGATAGCTGTATGAAGACATTTCAATGCCTTAAAGAGAAGCTGGTTGTTGCACCTGTCATTATTGCTAAAGATTGATCTAAGTCATTTGAAATAATATGTGATGCAAGTGGAGTAACACTTGGGACTGTTCTGGGGAAGAAGAAGAAGAAGTTATTTCATCCCATCCATTATACTAGTAAGGCATTAAATAGGGCACAGAAAAACTGCAATTTCACAGAACAAGGACTCTTAGCTGTAGTTTAAGCATTCGAGAAGTTTTGTGCATATTAGTTAAAAACCAAAGTAATGGTCCACACTGACCATGCAATACTAAGATACTTAATGTCGAAGAAAAATGCCAAATCGAGACTTATCAGATGGGTGTTGTTGCTGAAAGAGTTTAACTTCGAAGTCAAAAACCGAAAGGGTTGTGAAAATTAGGTAGCGAACCACTTGTCCAGGTTAGAGAATGACCAGTCTACTATGGAGAAGCCAGAGATTGATGATTCTTTTTCAGATGAGCATATTCTAGTTGTAGCTCTTGATTTGATACCTTGGTATGCTGATTTTGCTAATTTTTTCATTAGCGACATTATTCCAGATAACATGTCATTCCATCAGAAGAAAAAGTTTCTCAATGATGCTATTAGGTATTTTTGGGATAATCCCTACCTGTTTAGATAGTGTACAAACAACATTATTAGAAGATGCATACCAGAGGTTGACATACAGAATATTTTGGAAGCTTGCCATGCTTCCCCAGTTAGGGTACACCATGCAGGAGATTGCACTGCTAGGAAATTTCTACAAAGTAGTTATTCTTGGACGTCACTACATAAGTATTCTTATGACTTTGTTAAGAAATGTGATCAATGTTAAAGGTAAGGTTCAATCTCCAAGCATCATGAAATACCAATGATGAAGATGTTAGAGGTGGAATTATTCGATGTATGGGACATAGATTTCATAGGGCCATTTGTAAGCTTCTATGGCCACAAATATATCTTGGTTATTGTAGACTACGTGTCCAAATAGGTTGAATCTATTGCCTTAGCAGATAATGAAGGAAAAAGGTGGTGAATTCTTAAAGAAGAACATTTTCTCACAATTTGGAGTCCCACAAACAATCATAAGTGATGGAGGATCACATTTCTACAACAAGGTTTTTCCATCTACCATATTGAAGTACGGTGTGAAACAACACAAAATAGCCACTCTATATCACCCACAAACTAGTGGGCAAGTGGAGGTTTCAACCAGAGAAATAAAGGAGATCTTGGCCAAGACTGTGAATGCAAATAGAAGTGACTGGTCACAGAACTTGATCATTTTTTAGGTATACCGAACGACTTTCAAAATACCTATAGGAATGTCACCATATCAGCTTATTTTTGGAAACCCTTGTCATCTACCAATTGAGCTTGAACACAAAGCTTTGTGGGTGCTTAAAAGGTTGAACATGGATTGGAAGAAGGTAGTGGACTTGAGATTAGAGCAGCTGAATGAGATGGATGAGTTTCGTCTCGGTACATATGAAAGAGTTGATTTATACAAGGAAAGAATGAAGAAATACCATGACCAAAGAATCGAGAAGAGGTACTTTCAGGTTGGTGATTGGGTGTTGCTCTTCAACTCGAGGATTAAGCTCTTCCCTAGTAAGCTGGAATTGAAATTGTCTGGGCCTTTCAAAATTACTCAAGTCTACTCATCTAGAGTAGGTGAGTTGGATAATAAATATGGAAGTGTTTTTAAAGTGAATGGGAAATAAGTCAAGCAGTACATTGGTCCGATGGAATCGGTGAAATGGTTTAATACATTTTATCCTGATGAAGTCTGAATAATCAAGAAAACTACGTCATGCTGTGATATTAAATTACGTGCTAGTGGGAGGCAACCCATAATGTGTTGTATTAGCATTTAGTTAAGATTATTTATTTTTCTTGTACAATTAATTAGGTTTTTAAGTGTGTAGAAATTGTGCTTCAGGAAGAAGAAGTAAACAAAATCACAAGTTGTGGCGAAAAGACTGACGGACCATCAGTCACCCGACGTGCCGTCACAAAAGCCGTCAAATCCATGGCAAAGAACAGTCATTCTGGATAAGGCTTGATGGCAAAAAATATGGATCTTCACACTAATGATGGACCGTCATTTGGATTGTCAAAAATGTTCCAAAATCAAGCATTCTAGATAAAGTATGACGGTAAGTGTGATAGACCGTCATATCAGCGACGGGCCATCATTTGAACCATCAAAGTGAGTCGATTAGAACATGGTTCTGGTAAGTTGTGATGGCTTTACTGACAAACCATCAGTCACCTGACGGACCATCACTTAGGTCGTCACATAAACTTTGGGCATAAAAATAAATAGGTCGGTGCAAGTTGAGCCCAAATAGGTATTTGAACCGACTTAAAGTTGTTTTAAATGGATAAAGTGAACCAGTTACATGCATGATCTTGTCTCTTTAACTCCCAAAACATTTAAAACTCCTGGACATTCATTCTCTTCAAATTAAATTCATTTCTCTGAGGACTATAAAGACTCTTCGGTTTCTTTTCTCTCTTATTTAAATTAGCCACCCATCTCTTCTATTTTCATCAATCTCTTCTATTATTGTCCATGTAATGATTTAAATGGTAACCTTGGTGGTTTATTGGTTAAATAGGTTTGAGTCCCTAAACACTAACTTGATGAATGTCTTTGTTAGACGATGGGTTCGAGTCCCTAAACTTTAAATTGAACAAGTGTCTTTAATAGACGATGGGTTCGAGTCGCAAAGTCAATTGAATGAATGGTTGATTGATAATGGTAATGGCATATGGTATACTTGCAAGTAGTGTTGGTATGACGATACCAAAGAAATATCTTTGGTAAGTAAATGACTTAATAGTTGTGTATAAGGAATGATGGTTTTAGATTAGACTTTAAAGCGAGGTGTGTAGATGGGCCATGAATATGGAGTTCAAAGGACTAACACTGGAAACCACACTAGCCAGGGTGGGTGGATCGAGTCCACCAAATTAACATATGAAAGGGAGGTTTGAGTCCCCCTTACTACATGTATTGGTGCTTAAGTCACCTTGATTATACCGGGAGGTTCGAGTCCCCCATAAAGGCATATACGGATATGAAAATTCTCTATTTCGCATGGCTACACGTACTGGGGCCCTTCCAACTAGGGGAGAGTTGGGCCCATATAGCCCGTGGGTGCCTTGTTCTATGACGGTCATGTTACTTAACTCAGGTTAATGATTTCAAAGTTTATGTTAAACTTGTTCCCTATCCCAGTATTGTATGTATGTGTGTGTGTCTGTATATATATTTATATATATATATATATAGCATTAGTATATTCATTGATTGATTTGTTTTAAACTATTGGCACTATTTTATCCTTATTCTTGAGTTACATTCTAGTGCTCCAACTACTAACCATCTTCGATGTTGTATCCCCACGCGATGCAGATGTTAGTTATACTACACCTCCTACTCAGTGATCAAACTTTAGGAACAGTTTGTGTGGACTTGAAGTGGTGAACTTCCATACTTCGGAAGGCTTCATTTTTGGTTATAGTTTCTTATGTTTCATTGGTTAGCCTTGGACATTGGTTTTGGCTATGGTTGGGGGCATGTACTGATCGGATGTTGTTTTAATTTCAGATAGAGGCTTTGTGAGACTACTATGGGTTGGTATTGGCGGTACCGGTAGTAGTGTCATCCTTGGTATTGGTATTGGTATTGGAGAAGATACCATATGACTTTATTTGATTTGTGATTGTTTCATTTTATTATGGTATAAATATGGACTTGGTTACTATTTTTGTTTGGTTATGGTTGTTGGTTGGCATTAGATGGCTAGACTTGTTCGGGTTGGCCTTGGTCATGCACCTATCCCAAAGTCTTTGAGTTTATAATTACTTTATCTTGTTATATGTTCGGAATTCATCCAACTCGGGGTATGTGGTTGAAGGTTGGATTGGGAATCGGGGGTGGTCTCCGGTCCTTGTTGGACTTAGGATGCCCATTATGACAAAGACTTGGTTTGGATCTTGTCAATTACTGCTGCTACCAAACTACTAATTTTTGGTCGTTTTGTTATCATTTGGCTATTGCTGCTTGTGGACTGACTTTTTTTCTTTCTTCATATTTTTGATTTTTTACTATATTTTATATTTTATTTAAACTGATAAAGAACAAATGCCACACTTGGCCAATGATAATATCTCTTCGTCGTATTTTTGAGGCCACCTCATAACAAAAGATGGATTTTATTTTCTCAAATTTACTTATTTTCTATCAAGTACCAATATATAGAAGATGAAGAAATTCCCATTGATTTTCGAGGCCTCTTCAAATTAAAGACGAACATTACATATACAAATATGTAAGAAAAATAAATTAATAACGGTTGATGACGAAATATTTACGATATCATGACAACACAAAGGGTTTTATGATTCGAATCTTGATAAGACGATTTAGGATGACCGATAAATCAAGCAACCACTTCGTAGCCATGGTGAATCTAAAACTTAATCCGAGTCCACTTTGTAATAAAATTCTATTCTTTATACATCAACAGATGCATACGTGTACATATAATTTTATTTATTTTAGTGATTATTTGTTCATTTTTAATACTTCTATCAAACATTTATACATGTTCTCGGTAATACATCCCGAAGTGTTTTTGAAAGGGAGTTTCGAGTTTTGTGTTTGTATTTTATTTCTCATCTATATAATTGTACAAGAAGATAACAATATAGTAAAAAATTTACTTTTGGGGTGTTGGGCGAAAACTTTTTTACTTATATAGTATTCATCACGTATTTAGGCAAAACTTAGGCTGTTAATTTTAAACAAACAAATAAAATCAACCAATTAATTCACACATTTACATCATAAACATTGTATAGTCTTTCTTTTTAAGTAAAATCTTTAATTGTCTCTCTGTAATTTCGGTCAAGTAGATAGTATTATTTGTAAAAAAAACTACTTTTCTTCTTATAGTATATAAACGATCCTTTCTTTCCACAAGTCACAAAATACTTTTTTGCACATGAAATTTGCACATTTTTATACATGTTCTTTACATATTTTCATAACAATAAGCTTTACTCATATACTTAATATACATACATTTTTTGCACTATTTTATATATTTATATTTTTCAAAAAAAAAATATTTTTCACCTCCTCTCTCTTTGATAAATTTAGTCTAGTCAGGTACCATATTTGTGGATTCTAAAGGATGCCTAACCCCTTTCCTTCGAAATAACTTGAATCCTTACCTAGAATCTTAAATTTATTTTTTGCAGACTAAAACATAAGTCACACATGTTAGTAAATAAATAGGTTTCCTTATTTTCCTTAAAAATTAGGTGGCAACTCTGTACAAATTTGCATTCTTTTAAAAATCCATAAGTCATGTTTTGTTTAACCTTGATAAAGACAGGGCATGACAACACACTCGCATGCTTATTTGTAGAACGATCGACCATGAGAAGCCTCATAGTAGTGGGCTTGGGATTATCCAAGTCTAGCTTTCTAAACACGACCAACAACACCAAATCAATACTCGCTGCAAGATCACATAACAATTTTTTGAATTTGTACTCTTCAATGGTTCATGAAATAGTGAATGAACCAAAATCCTCTTTATTCACAATCATGGTGCTAGTCATTATCACACTAAAATTGTGTGTCACCTCAATTGTTTTGAAATCCATAACCCTCTTTTTTGTCACCAAGTCCTTTATAAATTTTTCTTACTCGAGCATTTCTTGCAAGGTTTCCAATAATATTGTGTTAACAAAAAGGTTACTAAATTAAGCAAGGAACTTATTGAATTTTGAATCATCTTCTTTCTTCTTGATCCTTTGAAGAAATAGAGGAGAGTTTTTATTTCTGGCTTTGAGATAATTAGTATTTCATCCGATTTTGGAACATTATCATCAGTCAATTGTGGTGTTTCTTTATTTTCACTCTTCTTTTCTACCATTCTAGTAGAGGTGTTGATGGTTTGGTTTTTAACCAAACTGAACCGCGATCCAAACCAAACCGATTAAAAAATACGATATTTGGTTAGGTTTGGTTTCATTTGGTTTTAAATTTTAAAAAATCGATACTAATTTGGTTTGGTTTGGTTTTACTCTAAAATAATTGACAAAATAACTAAATTGAATCGGTATATATATATATATATATATATATTATAATTATTTATATATTATTCATAAATACAATATAAATATTTGTTACATTTTATATTTTAATCATGATTTAACTTTAGTGGTAACACATTCATTCATAGGTCTTCATTCAATTGACAGTGCCTTATGAGATTCTAAATGAATTTTGCACTTTGAATGACAAATGATACTAATTGTGAAAATAATATCTTGTTGTATACTGAAATTTACAGCTAAGATTCATTATACTATAGACAATCACTAATTTTAACTTTCTCTTTGAACCTTGTTTAGAAAGAAGTTTATGTGTTCATGTTTTGGGGGCTTATCATATCATTTTGTTAAATGTAGTTTTAAAATATTTTTTAAAAGCAGTCATATGGTGTTGTTCATGGCTTTGCCAAAGTATAACACTCAGTTGACATCTTAGTTTCAAGGTTGAGATACAACACTCGGTTGATATCTCATATGTTAGATTGGATTTGTTTTTTAAAATTTTCAACATTTATCATTAGCTAAAGCTATAAACCGAACCAAAAACTGACAAGAATCAAACTGACGGTTAATTTTTTATTTGGTTTGGTTTGGTTTTAGAAATTTAAAAATTGACTAAGTTGATTTGGTTATGGTTTTGACTAATAACCGACCCATGAACACCCCTACATTCTAGGCTTCTTAACTCTGGGCTCTTTTGGCATAGTGACCTTTTCATTCGATGTATCAAGCCACTTTATATTTCTACTTACTTGTTCATCGACTCTATTTTCATTAGGATCTTGACCGATATTCCCAAGATCATTACGTAGAGTCTTTCCACTCCTAGTGACAATTGTCATGACATGAGAATTTTTCTTCATATTTGCTACCATATCACTCGGAGGTCCTCCCTTTTGCCTTGTATTCAAATAAAAAGAAATTTGACCCAATTGGGTCTCGAGTTGTTTGATCAAAGTTGAGTGCAATGTGAAGGTTTGATTGAGTTACTAAAAGTTGCCTTTTATCTCTCTTAGCATTTTATCACTTTCGTCAACCCCTATAAGGATGTGTGCAAGCAAATCTTTACTTTTATACTTTTTCAGATCAATAGAGGTTGAGTCTTTACCTTTCACCTTATCGTATGAAGGAACTTACCTATCATGGTAATGATTTTTATCTCTCTAATAATAGTCTGAATCTTTTTCCTTATCCCTCCAATCTCTATCTCGATCATAATATTTTAAATCATGGTCCCTTTTTTATCAACCTTGATTCCCACCTTGCATTTAATAGGTAGGTCTAGAAACCCCCATTTGATTTGACATGAATCAAATTTCTTCATCAAGAGCCTCTTCTTTATCATTATCATATACTTTAGTACCCTTAGAAGCCACGACATTGATTGCTTTTGGGGCCGAGCCCATAACATATTGGTAAGGAAATCCAATTATGTCATAACCTTAGCCATATTCTCATCTTTCTCCTCGTCCTTTTTCCTTTGTTCTTGGATCATAAGAGATGCTGAGAGAGACCCCACGGCCACCTCAGTATCTCTTATATGCCATCCTCGACTTTGCTTGGTTACTTCATTTAATAATGCCGCTACAACACTATAAGTTTGTTTCACTATAGATCCATCGGCCACATTATCCGCTACTATTTTGTTCAAGTAATCCAAGGATCGATAAAATATTTGAAGGAGCATTTTGTTCGGGCCTCATGATTAAGGCAATGCAACAACTTTTTGTTAAACCTTTGTCAAACCTCATGTAATGGCTCACCATTTAATTGGTAAAATTCATTGATTTTATCTCTTAATTGTAACAACTGTGATGGTTGAAAGAATTGATCCAAAAAAGCTTCCATCAATTC
This sequence comes from Capsicum annuum, assembly GCF_002878395.1. Lineage (NCBI taxonomy): Eukaryota > Viridiplantae > Streptophyta > Magnoliopsida > Solanales > Solanaceae > Capsicum > Capsicum annuum. Next base: position 95,263,234 of record NC_061115.1, read on the forward strand.
AATCCATTGGCAACTCTCACAACCATAATATCACTTCTCCCATCAATAAAAATGCAAAAAGTTACAATCAGATTGACTAGAGAGATATGTGATCGATATCAAATGGAATACATATGTCAATAAAATTCTTCAAATGAAGGTTGGCATCTTCATGGGCTTGACCCCCAATCCCTTCATCTAAAGTAAATGAAGCATTACGCTAATAACGTAAAATACACCATTCCCCTCCATCGACGGTATCCAAATTACACTAGCTCATTCGACACCTCCTAGGTGGTCCTAATCCTCGAGATGCCCATCAAAAGTAGTGGACTCACTACCATTTTGACTCATGTTTTCCCTTGTATGACACAAAAATAAAAAATAATGTAAAGTAAATACTACGGTTAACTCAAAGTAACTTCTCAATAAGAACCCAAAATAGCGGAAATAGGTTCGTGTTCTGCAGCGCGCTCCTTACCTCAATGCTACACTTCGGCAGCTACGAACTAAGACGCTTCAAAAGAAAAGCTCTAAAAGAATAAACGCTACATTTTATTTTCCGTCAACGATGCTATTTTTGATACGCTGAAATTATACCATAAAAATGTAAGTGATCATTGTCAATATATTTTTACCCAAAAAGAGCCAGAGTTGTATCCACAAGGAGTGAGAGCTATAACTTCACTCTCAAGTGTCACAACCAACTCTCTATTTGCATGCAATGTTAAAATTAAACATGAAAGTAAATTGGGAAAGAGGTGTTTAAATAATTCTTAGTGTCATTTTAATGGTATCAACAATTGGTATGCCAAAGCAAAATACAACAAAGTTTTTATCAAATAAGTTAAAACAGTTGGGGTTATGCCTTCTTGATAATGATTTCATGCATGGGTAAGTGAAACTACACCTAAGATTCGATTGCTAGCTAGGATTTGCATGGTTTTAAATATTGATCATAATCTTTCAATCCATAACCAAATTTCATATGGGTTTCTCTCGAACACCCAAATGTCTACACTACCAAATAACCATTATCCTCGAGATGAATAATTTATCACTAGCATTACCACTTAAATAAGTGCAACTCAAGTTTCATTAGCTAAATCTCATCACTGTTGTACCCCTTTTAAGGCAATAAAAAAGATCCTAGCTTAGACTAAGTTTGTAACCTTGGGGCATAAATTAAAACATAGAGATTTAGCTAAAATCATAACACACAATCTAATGCAAAGATAAATAAGCACTACTCACACACAATCAATACTCAATAATGCATAACTCCAAATATAGAAATTTAGCTATTCATAATAAAAGAAGAAATTATACCAAATTCTTCATCTATATTCCCCACAAAATTCAAATGTTTCACAAGTAAAAGTAGTAAATTCCATTATTAAGTCTTGATTACAAGCTTAAGCATAAGGAAAATTGATAAAGTATAGAATTTTTAATGACCAAAAAGGCTTAAATAGCATAAAAAAATGGTCCACATAGTTTTAGAAATGCCACCTCTTAACAATTCTGCTGAGCAAAGCCCATTGCCGAACAAGTCGATAATGCATCAAATTATACATGGATCAATGATTTGTCATAATATTAGGCTCCATAGGTTGGATTCTATTTCTTTTGGTGGTGCAAGGCTTGGTTCACCGATTTGTTCGATGATTTACCAAATTGTTCATTCTGTCGTCGTTGTGCTTCTCTTTTACTTGGCCCTTTTCCATTAGAATTGGCGTGGAGACACATGTTCGGAGATCGATCGATCACTTTCGGGATATGTCAAAGTGTCTCTTTTATGTCTTTGTGCAATTTTTGCTTCAATCTTTCATATTTTTTCTTCTTTTTAATCCTTTTTTGCTATTTTGATTACTTCAAGGTCTTCACCCTGAAATGAAACCAAATCAACATTAAAATGCTTTAATTTAGCATTGAGGACATATTTTTCTCCCTATTTTTGGGGCAAATAAATCGCAATTTGCCAACTCATTAATCTTCAATTACAACCTACATTTCATGAGTAATAGATAGAACATCATTCAAAATACCTAATTGTGTCCAATTATCATACCATGTGCTAGCATTGCCACACTTTGGTTCCCAATAGATTTCTTGATCAAAGAAATCTCTTGCTTCAAACATGTATTTTCATGTTTATGTCTTCCCTTTTCGTTCAAATACAATATTTAATCTACATAAAATTTTTCCAAAGAGGTTCTTTTTATCATGAAATTCCATCATAACTCAGCAAATATGGCCTTAGGAACATCAAACAAAGACCAAAAGCCTAGACCACCTTCTATTTTAGGGAAATAGACATAAGACCAAGCTACCCAATATTTATTCATCCCTTCATTCTTAAAAATCCATAAGAACCTTTCAAACACTCTATGCAAGTCATGGACTACACACTTGGGGAGGGGGACAATAACAAAGACTAAGTAGATAAGAATGTTGTGCAAAAAATTACTAATTAACATATATTTCCCGCCACGAAGGCAATTCAAGATAACTAAAATTCACATTTTAAAAACTTGGGAAATAGCCGATTCACCTTTAGAATCTCTAAAACTATGTGAATATGACATGTATGCTACTCCTTACTCTTGGAGTAGACTAGAATATCATCAGTAAACACGATGCCTAGAGAAAAAAATTAATATACATATTAATTAAAGAAAAGTATATTAAAATTTTTTATGTAAACCAAAAAAATAAATTATGTCAACCTAAAAGTCGAAACCCAAACCAAAATACCAAAACCCAAATCGAAATACCAAATTTATAAAAAAAAAATCAAAACCTAACCAAGAAATTGAAATAAAAAAACTAAAATAATTTGGTTCGGTTCAGTATTTTGATTTTTCAATATTTATGCCCATCCCTAAGAGTGAGAGTGAGTGTATAATCCCAATCAATGAAAATTATATCATTTTTTCGATCGTAAGATTAGTGGAGGAAGGGGTGTTCAATGTTTTTAGCTCATCTCCAGGATCTGAGTGCGGGGTTCCCTTCTATAGAGTCAGTTTTGGTATTTTTTGAATTTCCAGGATATGTTTCCTTTCACTTACTAACATACTGGGGAAGCCATATTCTCCCCTTCCCTCCTTCTCGTTTTGCCTTGCCAGATATGTCAAATGGCTTCTCAGGTGATTGTCAAGGTTTTGTCTGGTTGCAGACTTTACAATGATATTAGTGTAGTTTCGTTGGTGTAATTTGTGTACAGTATTGCATGTTGTATCATTGGACTTTCACTAGGATGGGGATGTTATGTCTATGGCTACTTTTTTTAGAAGCAGGCTCATCTGTCAAAGAATTCTTATGTCGAAAAGGCACCAGTAATAGTATCGTACATGAAGAAAGCACCAGTAATATAATATAACTTATTATTATAATGGTTTGTTATTGTTGTATTTCTGTTGGTGTTTATTTTTCTTGAAATATAATGTTTACACTTTACAGTTTCAAAAGCTTATAGTGTGCTTCTTTTTTGTACAAGTGATTGTTAAAAGAAATGGTTAACATTAAAAATAGTCCAATTGACAAATATAATTTAGCCTCTTAAACAAGCCCAAAATCGAAAAATTGAAATTATTAAACCGAAATAAAACCAAATCGAAATTCACATAAATCGAACTGAATTAATTCGATTCGATTTTCGGTGCGCCTAATTTCATAACCAACACCCGAAAAATCAGAAATAAAAGAACCGAACCCGAACCGAAAAATCGAACATCTACCCCTACTCACTCTAGTTTATCCATTCTCGGCATAGCAAGAGTCACTGTCTTAGCATTACAGTTTAAAATAACATGATATGGAGATAACTAGTCATACCTAGAATTACATCAAAGTCCAACATATCTAGAATAATTAAGTCTGTCCAAGTCTGAAAATTCAGAAACAACACAAAACAGGAATGATAAACATGGATTATTACCACAGACTCAAGACACATAAATAGGATAATCAAGTACATCACAAACCAAATTCAGACCCATCACAAACTAAATAGATAAATAAAAATAAGTAGACCCAGAATCAAATAAAACAGATAAATAAGAATAAGTAATTTTATCACTAATTTGGGCATTTATATTGAGAAGATGCTGAAAAATTAATACTTGTGTTTTAGTAACTTCACCGGTGGTCACTAACGCGTGTTACATAGAATACACTGCCATAACGCTTTCTTTTATAAGTATAAAATTTGTATTTGTTAAATTTGAAAAAATAGGATGTGCTTATTATTGGAATGAACAAATATTTAGTTTTACCTTAATTTTAATTTTTATTTACTTGAAATGTATTGTAAACTTTATTTCAGTTTATAAAGAGAAAAGTATTTACTTACGGCAGTAGAAAGTAGCATGCTTCACAATTCATGTAATTGGAAGAGGGATAGGAGTTTCTTTTTATGAATTAATGGTTACATGAACACCATAAGCAAACAATAAACTTGGAGAAAAAACAACCGAAAAGAGAAAAAAATTGGATTTTCCAGGACTAGACAATACTCCCTCCATGAATTGTTAGATTTTGACACACTGATTAAGGAATAAACATTAAATACATAAATTTAACATAATTTTTTATTTTTATCAAAAAAAAGAAAAAATTAATTTTGTAATAACTTTTCAAAAGTTAATTATTGTCAATTATAAGATTAAATTTAAGAAAAAAAAAATTTACATATTTTAAAACATCATTAAATAATTTCAATAATTCACTTATTCTGAAACAGCGGAGAAACTAACATAGGAAAAAAAATACTCAACTCCCCCATCTGACCCCTGATCACTCACCCCCTACTTTCTAACGCCCACATATATCGACTGAAAGTACAAAAAACAATTAAGTGAAAAAGAAAGTAAAGAGAATCGATTGATGAAAGGAGTAAAAAAGTTAAATCTTTTATGAGGAAGAAGGAACAACGAGTGGACGGGAGTATAATAAATGGAAAACCGTCAGTTTCTTTTCTTCTTCTTCCTTCCGTTATAGCTGTAATTTTTCATAGAGGTCCAAAGCATGCTCTTCTCCGCCGTCTTAGCAGAACGACGCCAAGTGGTGACTAATCAAGAAAACGTCTACCTTTCTTTTTGTTTTATATACAAACCATACACACACAATATTTGTTCATTCATTGGCATCATTACTAAACTTCAAGAACCCTATGTCTCTTTGTACTTCTTCTTCTCTTCCTTCTCTTCTCATCAGTATATAAATAGCAGTTAGGAGGAACTTTATTTCTCACAACACTCATATTCTTGGACCTTCTAATTGGTTTACTAGCTAGATGTCGGTACCCTTGTTACAAAGTGGCAAAAAAAAAAATTGTCGTTCTTAATCATCAGTCATATATAAGATATGTCTTCGTCGTCATCTTTAGGAAGAGGAGAAGGACCTTCTTCCTCTAGGAGCCGAAGACGTGCTGGAAATGATGTTTGGCCAGAGCCATTCGTGGAGGATTTGGCTATGCTAGTTGCCATTGATGCTTCACGTTCCGTTGGTCGCTTGGCTGCTGCCCAAGCCCTAACCCTTATTTTTCAGGTATCCTTGTTAATTAATTTGATATCAAATAATATTATAATTAAATATGGGTATTTTTAGATGGAGATGTAAATCTTGTAGTCATTTTCCCATAATTATTTTTTGTTTTAAACTAATGGGGGTTTGTAGGATATAGTTGCGTATCTTTGACCAAACACCCTGCGAATTGATTATAGGCTGTGTAGTTGCATTATATATCAAGATGCAGATTTGCATTTAAGATTTTCTGAAAAAGTAAAGAAATCATCGATGCATAAAGGAAAATTTGCAAGTACTGGATGATGTATATGTGTCAAAATAGCTAGACAAGTAGCTGTATGAGTCTGCAGGATCAAAACTATGAAGGTTGTACTGGTGAATCAGACTTGTTAACGTCATATTGAATTTTTTTCCTTGCTCTTGGATCAATTTAATTCTCTTTTTGTGCTTGTTGAAGGGAATATAGAGTAAGGCAGCCGTCATTTTCACCCTTTAGGTTAACCATTTTTAGTATATAAAGGAAAAAGGGTTCTTTTGGTTTCTCTTGAAATTCCTTTCCTTTTCATTGCATGATCCTTTTCAAGCTCTAGTAAGCACTGCCAACAGAATGTTTATATTTAGTTAGAGATGTGGGAAACTGAAACCCTTTTTCACTATTTGGTTTCCTCAAATCGTTTTCACTATGCATGAGGTACACACACTCCTCTCTCTCTCTCTCCTGTCTTTTTTTTTTTAGGTTTTACTTTTGTTCTTTAATTTTCCAACATGCCTGGTTAATATGATTCAGGTAAACCATATATGGAGACGGGAGTAAAAAATAAAAGGATCTTTTCTTTATGGCTTATTTTCATTCATAGGGACAAAAAATAAAATAAAATTGATGATCGCTCCCTTTCCTCTTAATCCTTTGGGTAATTAATTTATGTTTTCCTGTTCCGCACATTCTCATCTCGGGTAAAAGTTGCAGCTAAAGGACAATGAAAAAATGTCACACAGTATCTGAACATGCACCAATCTGGATTTAAGCCTCATGTATATTCCATTTTTTTTTTTTGTTATATGGAGTGAATAATTCCCTATTTTTCGGTATCATAAAAGTTGTTCAATCAATCTCTATTTATTCAATTCTCCAATTACAGATTTTAAAATGCAAGGGGCGCAGCTAGAGACTATATTGACTATTAGTATTAAGTTAGAATATTGCAATTTGGAAGGTTAAGCTTCTATAAACCATAGTACCATTAGGCTAAGGCCTAAGGGGTAGTTTGGTTTGAAAATAGTTATCCCGGGTTAACTATTTATCTCGGGATAAAATAAAAGAACATATTTTTCTTTGTTTGGTTGGGGGGATTAATCCAACCCGGGATAACTTATCTCACCATTTTTTTCTTAGTTCCAGGATAACTTATCTCATATACATGATGGAATAAGTTATTCGAGATAATTAATCTCGATATTAATTGTTTTGGGATAATCATTTTCAAACCAAACGACACCTAAGAGTAAAACTAGTGAAGGCATAGTGTGCCTTTAATTTACCTTCTTGTTGATTTTAAGTGTATAAAAGATGAGCTATGTTTAATTAGATGTCATGGTCAAAGAAACATGAAGAAGTTGCAAGTGCAAATTGCAAAAAGAGTACAAAGATTCTTTGCTTCAAACGAGAAAGGCCATTAGGCTACCTTTCTTGGAAATGAAAGAGAGGATAGGGGTCATGTGGTGTCTCTTCTCTATATTGAAAAGCAACACTTATAACGTCAATCCGAGGTTAATATATGTAAAAGATTTCTCAGGAGATTGATATGGGTCGTGCCTTATGGTATTCGGGTATGTTGTGGACCACAAAACTGCACAAGAAACTAGTTTTCTGTCCTGTTCAAGTTTTTGTATCTGTTTGGATTTTGCTCTCTCTCTCAAGCTGGAAGTCAATCTCTTTTCTTATGTCAGTTTTGACCCTTTAAGACTGCTTTTGTCACTTTTCTATTCTCTTTATTCATTGCTCTAAAATACTTTGGGTTGGGAAATCACATCTTTCCAAGTAATAATAAAATTTCAATTCTTTATAAGCTTTTAAGATAGACCAGAAGTGAAATATTTATTTAATAAAGATGTTTTCTCCACCTTTACACTTTCTCAGTTCGATTTTATATTATTTCAATCATATTCTCCTCTCTCCTAGTATATTACTCCATAAGTTAATTGTTGAATTTTGACACACATGTAAAGAAAAAAAGCAAAGATATAAATTTATCATGTTTTTTCATTTTTATCCTTTTCAAAAAGTAAAGACACATAATACATCACTCTCAATGCACATTTAATGGAGGATAAATTTGAAATTTTTTTTTTTAACATTTATCTTGAATTGTGAACCATTCACTTATTTTAAAACACTAAAATTACTTCAACAATTCACTTATTTTGAAACGAAGGAAGGAAGTATATAGTAAAGAAATGATATTGTTTAAGTTTTTAACTTAAAATATTTTATTCTTTTCGTAACATGTTTTTTTAAATAACAAAAATTGATATATGTCAAATATATAAATTTCGTGTCAGTGGAATAAACTAATTGATCATCAAGAATTATGAAGAGATTGGTACAACAGAATGGCGAATAAATTTGGCATTGAAGGGTGTTACTGTGTGTTAACAGTACCTTGTGTTTGTAAGCCTGTTGGGGTGTCGTTAAAAGGAAGGAAATGTCAGTTTTTCTTCTTCGCCTGATGAAATCTAGCTTGTACCCTAAGACTGACTACCATGTTTACCTTTCTCTGCCTCCCTACCCTACTTCCTGACTTCTTTCTGGCTCCCTCCATCTTCCCAAATCCCACTTCTCTTCTGCTTACATCTTCTTTCATTAGGTTTTAATTTATTTTCTTCATGATAGAAGTGAAGCGGATTTATTTTCTTCGTGATAGAAGTGAAGCGGAATAACTATTAAAGTTATTGTCATGCGATTAGAAGATTATGAATTCAAGTTATGCAAGTAACTTTTGATATAAATGCAAGATAAGGCTGTGGACAAATAGATCTTTATGGACCGATTTTTTTTGGAATTTCATGCATATTTTTAGTGCACCGAGCTGTTATTAATTTGCTTCTTAATTGGAAATAAGGGCGATTTCAATGACATGGCTCCAAAATGTATGTATATGTCTTTGCCTCTTCTTCAGAACTCTTGGATTTTGGAATTGACACAGATCTTGTCTTAGAGACTAATTAATCAAGACCGTCAATAATCAGGGATCCCAATAATGTGATTTTTAGGAATGATTTGACTTTTGTGGTTGCATACTCCTAAATGAGAAAAGGATAATTATACATTTCATTAATTTATGCGAAGCTTTTAAGATAATGTTGTTCAATGACTTTGTCATGGCTACAATATTCAGGTTTGTTCAACATGGCAAGCAGTGTCACACTCGGATCTGCTCTGGCAGAATCTAACCAGGCAGATATGGAATCGCCACGAGCTTCTCCGGCAAACATGGAGGGAGGAGTACATATATTGGCACCAAACGGCCAATAACTTCCTTCACCATAGATACATATATAACACCCTCCATTTCATGCCAGAAAACAACGAAGACGACGAGAACAACAATAGTCTCTCTTGTCGCCGTTTACAATTGTCTGACTACCATCTAGCTGTTGGTTTTTCAGATGGCTCAGTTCAGTTATTTTTCCTACCAAGGAGACTACATTTGTCTACGTTCCACCCTCATCACCGTGATCGCCTAGGCCGATTTTCTAGAGCTGTTTCTGGGATTATTTTATCTGATGTTCAACTTGTGTTTGCTTCTCTAGACGGTGATATTCATGTGGTGGCCATTGGTGATGCTGCACTACCTAGAAGGGCTCACTTCGGTGATGTGGTGAATGATGGTGCTTTGGTGGATTTCACTGGCTCTGACCAGTGGTGGGTTGGCCTCTATGCAGGTATTATTCTTTTTCTAAATTGTCTAATTTTAAAAAATGTGTTTAAGCGTGTTAGGGTGCTGCAAGTGGATTTTGATCCTTTTGATGACAACACAGTAATTTACTTGTGGATGTGTTAAAAGAGGGGCTTAAAGTTTTGATTATTAAATATTCTTCGGAAGAGTTCTTATGCTTAAAGTTTTGATTATTGAAAAGGGAAGTGTTATATGACCATAATTTTTTTGTTTAAATTTGGTTACAATTGTGAAAAAATTTTCATAGCCTTTCTTTTTCAAAATAAAATAATTTGTTTTAAAAAATAATAATCAAAGGGAGTTAAAGTTTTGTTATTTTCTAAACTTAAAAGTCAAAAATTTATATTTATGAATCATAGTTATTACTATGCAAGAAAGTATTTAATTGATTTTATAAAGTGAATTTCACCATATCATTCCACTTCACATTCTTCTCTTTCTCCTCAACTAACTATTTTTATTTATTTTTTATTTTTAGCTCGTTCGTTTTCATTTGTTTTTATCAAATTGTAAGGCTAACTTTATTATATAAAAAAATAATAATTCATTAAGATGTTTTTAATTTAGTTATCTAATTTTAAATTTATAATATAATTTTTTTAATTATTATGTACACTTCTGTCAATTATAAAATTTATATTTTTTATTATTATTCTTTTAATTTGTTTTATAGAAGTCATTCAAATTTAAAAATTTTTAACATAAAAGTATTTTTTCCTTAATTTCTTATCACTTAAAAGTCATTCAACTTTGATCAAGTTAATTAAGAAGTAAATCTCATCTGAATTTAGATTTATCATATAGAAATATGACCGGGGTCCAAAATAAATTAATTACATTTAGGATAATATTAGAAACATCTCTTATATTTTACTTTTTAACGCATAACTTGTTGGGGGTATACAATATTATACTTGCTTTCCTTATTTTTATTTCTTTATAATAATTTTAATATAATTTTAGTAATATTGAAGAAAATGTAATTTGACTATTCTTCGCACTAATATATGTATTTGTATAGTAAATTTTTTAAACACCTTTTAAAAAAATAAATAAAATAATTTGTACTAAATTTTAAAGCTAGGATACTTTTATGTCACAAAATAGAAAAGTATTTTTTGCACATCAATTTTTAAAGTTAAATGACTTTCATGTTTAAAAAATTGAAATCAATATTTTTGTATGATAGACTAAATGTTAGGTGATCACTAATAAATTTGACCTATCTTTGATTTTAGTTATTTAATTTTTCAATTATTCTAATTTTCACCTACAACATGTCCAGTGTAGTTCCATAATTTTCACATACCTTAATTATTTTTTTAAAAATTATGAAAAAAAAAAAGAATTCACTGCTCGTCAAAAATATTGATTTAATTTCATAATAATTTTTAAAAAAAGACATAGGAGGAAGAAAAGTGGTAGAGAAAAATTATATATGTGAATCTTTAACTACTTGAGAAGTGAAATCAGCTCTTATCTTTTTGTCAGTAAAAGAATGTTCTCGCATAAGTATAACTTGACATGTCTCTGACATAATAAAATTACTGCAACAATACTAAAATTTTAGGTACAATATATTACCTCAAGCAAAATATTGTAACTAAATGAGTACATTTTGTTTTAAATTCTAAAAAATTATGGTAATTATTAAGTTTTTGCTTCAAGTTCCATAACTATTTGTTATGGAGAAATGAATTTTGACAGAATTTTATAGCTAGCAATCATTTTTTAGCATGAATGAAAATTTTTTGTAGCAAACACTAAACTAGAAAAGGTTACATTTGAAAGAGAGATATTATATCTTGACTAAATAGTGACTGGATAATGTTTATTATAAAATCAAATTTTACTAGTATATTTGAAATATAGTTTAGATAAATAAGTGATTAAATATAATTTGATTTTATTCTGGCTTAACAAGTCTTACTAGTAAATTTGAGATATAATTAAATAAATAAGTAATTATAATGTATTACTTTCAATTTGCTATTTATAACAATATAAAAAAAAATTATCATGTCTCACTCAAGTTTTACCTTGATCAAATGTTATGACAGTTGTTATTTTATTTCAAGTCTCGAACTTCATCTTTCTGAACAATGTTTTTATGGTCTACTACTAAATTATTAATTAATAATTATTATAAATGTAGTTATAATTAATTGAACAAATGATTAATAATTGGACATAATTATCACAAAAGTGTATTTTTTTAGTAATTTATATCTAAATAAATAAGTGATTAAATTTAGTTAATTTTTATTAACTAATTATAACAAATTTAAACAAATTAACTTTACTAAATTTTACTTTAGACTTGTTTCATCAAAATAATATCTTTATCGGTCTAGTGTAATTAGCGTTGTTAATGATGTGATTCAATTTTATAACTTGTAAGTTTCAAATATAATTTTTTAAAAAATAAATAATTATCTTAACTTCAATTAACTAATTATAAAGAATTTAAAAAAAAAAATTTAATATGTTTCACTCAAGCTTCGTCATGATCAAGTGTTTTAAGAATTATCATTGGATTGGAGGTGTTTATTATTTGGCTTTATTTATAAGTTTTTTTAAATATGATTTGAATAAATAAGATATTATATCTAAATATTTTATTAATTAATATACTTAATCTAAATAAAATTGTACAAATTCTCGCTAATTATATGAAGATAGATACAAATTATTTGTCGTGGATAAAATCACTTACTATATATATATATATATATATATATATATATATATATATATATATATATATATATATATCTTGTAAAATAAAATTTTCTTTATAACTACAGTTTGCACCATAATAAAATTTTGTAGCAATAATTACAAATTATTAGTCATGAATCATATAAAATGTGTAAATAAATTTTACCCACACTTATTTCTACAATGTTATGAAAAAAATATTGTGTTTAGATTATTTAGCAAAATATTTTCTATATTTAACTACGACGTATTTTGTTAGTATATTTATCTATAGAAAAATGTAAAATAACAAAATTTTAAGTATGTCAAAACATGTTATTATTAAAACTTTGAGTTGATTCCCTAAATAGTCTCTTAAATTTTGAGAATTTCTTTCAAATATCATTTATATTTTATTTAGGACCACAATATTACTCAGTTATCACTCCTTTCCTAAAAAAAAAAAAATACTAAACACCACAAAAGTATTATTTTTCTTAGTTGGCGTGCCATACCTTTAAAATCACATTTTTTAAATAATGAATCATTTAATTCATCAAACTCATTTAGTCAAAATTATATAAAAAAAATTTAAAAAAAAATGCATTAGTTTAATTTCCCTGTTTAGAAATTCTTTACCAAAATTTAATCTTTACCATATTATTTTACATGCAAATTAAAATCTCTAAATAACTTATTTACTTTAGTGATATTATTTTCTTTAAAAAACAACTGATTTTTGTAGGCAATTATATATAAAATTTGAATGATCATCTAGGCAATTAATATTTTTTTTGTAAATAAAATTATTATTTTGATTGAATGAGTTTGCTGAGTTAATATGTTTATTATTTTTTTAAAAATGATGGTTTACTGGGATGACATGCTAATTAGAAGAGGAGGAAACTTTTGAGGTATTTAGTGATTTTTTGAGAAAAATATTAATAACTGAGTGACATTATTGTCTTAGCAAAAACAAAAAGTGATTTTTATAAGAGACTCCAGAAACATTCATAAAAATTCAAGAAATAACTTTAGAAAAACCTGAAAGTGTAAGTAATGATAAGCGATTTCTAAGCATGAAAATTTCTTCTTAATGAATTAATATTTTTCTTTAAAGAAAAGAATAAGAATATAATATTGACTAAATAAGTTTGATTATTTAAATAGGTTCATTATTAAAAAAATAATTTAATAACATAACCTGCCAATTAGAAGAGAAAGAGACATATGAGATTTTTTTTTAGGATAATAATGATAGTTGAGTCATATTATTATCTCTAAAAAGATAAAATAATTTTGAATTCTAAAATATATGAGTGACCATTCAGAAAAATAACCTATGTCAAGTTTTAGTAATAATAAAGTTTTATAAGTATAAATTTTTTTTTTAATAAACTAATGTATTTTTTTTTAAAAAAATAGAATTATAGTTTGATTAAATGAGTTAAATAGGTTTAGTATTTTTTTTAAAATTTTTTTTTTAATAACATGACATGACAACTAAGAGAGAAGAAGACTTTTGAGGTGTTTATTATTTTTTGAGGAAAAAAAGTGACAGTTGAGTTATATTGTGATCTTAAATGAAAATAAGTGATATTTGAAGGAAATTTTTAAAACTTGAGTGACTATTTAAGGTGATATTTAAAATTTGGGTCACTTTTAAAACTCTATTTTCATACATTAATTTTCATATTCATTAAAAAAAAAAATCATAAAATTGAACTAGATAAAAAAATAAATAAAACAACTCAATTAAAATTTTCAAAATATGTAAAAATATAAATCATACATAATTAAAAGTTGAATTAAAATTAAAAAACTTCAAACGTAAAAAGAAAAAAAATAACTAACAATTAATAAATAAATTTGTACTAATTATTTTTTATTTTCTTAACTACATACTACTATATTTGATAATTATTTAGTTATGTAAATGGCAATTAAAAAAATTAAATAATTGAAATAGAATACATAAATTGTCCATTCTCATGTATTGGGATAGTTTTTAATTTATTAAAAAATAGTTATTGAATAAAGTAATGTTAGAAATTTAAATTTAAAATAAAATGGGTAAAAATATCTAAAAACTAACTACTTTATAGTGTAAATAAGATTTTTAACAAATTTTTATGATCAAAAAGATTTTCCCTCATTGAATATTCTAGGGAAGAGTTGTTTTTACTTGTGGATAGTGTTAAAAGAGGGGCTTAAGGTTTTGATTATTGAATATTCTAGGGATGAGTTCTTGATTTGTTTTTTCATGTAATTATACAAAGGATAACTAAGGATCGTAATCTCTTAATTTGTGTGCGGTCATTTTTCTTCTTCTTCTTTTTTTTTTTTTTTTTTTTTTTCATTTTGATATTGGAAAAGATTAGCCCAATCCTTTTAGGAGCCGTTTGATGGGATATATTATTTTGATAATTTATGTATTAAAGTGTGATACTATTTAATACATTATTTAATATCAAATTTAGAGCAATGTATAATTATTACATGAATTAGTAATACACCCTACATAATATTATAGGGTGTATAACTAATACACCCAATTTGATGGATTGGTAATACATGAATTACAATTCATAGATAAATATGAGTAAAGATAAAAATATTCTTAAATTTTTTTAAATCTTTTCTAAATCTTTTTCAATTTATTCAATGTCTATTTCTTTTCAATTTATCAAGATGATAATATATCTCCAAATAATATTAGTCATTAAAAAAAAAAAACTTCATTAACTTAAAAATGTTTATTGGTCAAAACTTGAAAACAAATTGCATGAAGCTTTAATTTTATAAATGTGATATATCACAAATAAAAATAATTTTTTCTTAGTTTTAACACTCTACAGAACACAATTTTATGTTAACAACGATTCTATTGTTTCATTCAAAAGTTACACGTACCTCTTTCCAACTTAAGAACACCACAAAGTGGAAATAACAAACAAATGATGAACAAATAAAGAAAAGATAATAAAAAAAAATCTTGCAAATGAATGATTAAATTTTAAAATTCCAAGTAAGTTATTAATTTTATTGTTAGTTTTTTATTTTTATAAAAAATAATAAATCCTTGCAAAGAAAATATGTTGAGTTATAGTAAGTCGACGATATTTTTATAAATAAATTATATTATTTTTAAAATACAATAATATATATCATTTTAAATACATCAAACTAATCACTACACAAAAAATAATCTCAACATTATTAATTTTAATACTATTAATTTTAATATTATTAATACACCCTATTCAGTATTATCACATAAATTCTATCAATTTTAATATTATTAATACATCATATTCAGTATTATCTTATATATTCTATCAAACGGCCATACTTGACCAATCCAAGTGAACAATTTAACTGCATAATTTAACTGCACAAGCATGATTCCTTTTTAAATTACATAATGTGGCGATAGGCATTCAAGAAAGTTAAGGGGTCGTCTGGTTGAGAAACAAGTTATACTGAGATTAGTTATTTTAAAATTAGTAATCTTTATATTATTTTTTAGTAATTGTTTGATTTATGATATTAAAAATAATATGTTTTACATTCTTTTTAAAAATAGATAGTTTGTTTAAAAAAATACTCTTCACCTTATTTAGCTTAATTATTTTCCTTCATATTAAATATAAAAGAAATTTATTTTTTCTAAAAATACATGTTAAGAAATATGTGTTGATATTTTTTAAACATGTATGTGTATGAAACTTTAATATTTCATGTTAAATTCTTTATTTTGTCTTAAATTCTATAAAATGTTTATAATTTCATTTTTTGTTAAAAAATTCATTATCAAAAAATGTGAAAAAAATTACTCTCATTTTTCATTATTTATTATCATTAATATTTGAAAATTTAAATTGTATTTAAAAAAAAATATTTCAAACATTTTTAGCTATATATAAAAAAAATAAATTATTTTATAATTAAGTATGTACTAAGTTAGAAAGGGAATGTCAAGCTACTTTAATTACTTGTCCATAATAAATTTGTTAGGAAAAATGAAAATTTAAAGTAAGATTAATAAACATTTCTACAAAATAGAAATGCAATAAATTTTTCGATTAATTTTGAATTTGATTGTATAAATAGTTTTTATGGTGTCACTATCATTTTTTCATGACTCATCACTTTTATAACATTTAATAAACTCATATAATTGTTTAAATTTACCAAAATAGATGAAAATTTATAGAGTAATTAAAATTTAAATTAGGGATAATGTTGGGATTTTTTATACCGCCCAAAGGGTGTGATAACTTATTCCGATACTATTTGTTAATCCCGTGATAATCCCGTGATAAGTTATCCTGAACAAGACAACCAAATAAGGCAACAGAAACTTCATTCCCTATATTGTTTGTTTTAATACATCACACCAAACGGCCCCTAAGTGTTAAATATTTTCAAAGGTTATTGTTGGTAATAGTATTAAATACTAGAACATTTTCCGCTGCTTCTAGAAATGTGAAGTGTGTTTTATGTGTCCATTGATAGAATTTCACTTGGCGGCACTAGTGCACGAATTAGTTACTGTAAGATTCGTTGAAGCTGAACTTGCAGTTTTTCAGGTGTTCCAGGGCGGGCATTTCAAATTTGGAATAGGGAGACAGAAGAACTAGTCTTCGTTGGTGGTGAATTAACAGATCCAGAAGCGTTAATGGGTTGGCACATACTGACCGAGTTGACGGAGATGGTTGGTCGAATCAGAGTGACAACCCGAGAGACTGCCGTGGCGTGCACCAGTCTGCAGCTCATGGCAATCGACTTGCGAAACCAAGGCATAATAATAAGAGCTCAACCATCCCGAAGGGGGCTCATCGTGGCATCATTCGATGCCCGGAATGAGACACTGGTGGCTGTTGATAGCCGGGGCATGGCCAGCGTGCGTAGGGCGGATGATTTGGAGGAGATATGCAGATTTAATGTTAGAGGTGACAATCAAAGGGGAGTTGTTGGGTGCATGAATGGAGGATATGCATTAATGTGGATAGGGAGTGTCATTAGGGTATGGGATATTGAACATGGAGCCTGTCTGTACAGTCTTAGGGAGAGAATAGGAAATAACAATGCCATAATTGCAGATGAAAGGTATGTGGCAGCTTGTTCCAGTGATGCTACTATCCATTTGTGGGACTTTGGTGCACAATAATAGCATGTAGCTTGCTTTTTCTGTGGTATTCTTGGTGGGAATTTAGGGGGGTAACCAGAAGGACTAAGGTTTTTAGGTACAGTAGAGCTAGCATGGATAAATAGAAAAAGAGCAGAAAACAAACAACATTCTGAGGAATATATTCTGTTGTACCAAGAATCTACCAATCATATGCTTTTCTATGCAATGCAAAGTATCTTAGCTAGTTTCACTGTGCCTTTGCCTTCCCTTCAATTAGATCCAAGTTTTTTTTTTTTTTTTTCTTCAGAATCTGGATTTTGTTGTAAATAAATTAACTACCTTTGGGTTTATCTTTCCCTTCCTTCCAATTTTTAGATATGACAAGTTCAAGTGGGTGATGTAGTTATGAGAAGAAATTACTCCCCGTCCTAAATTGAGATGACTCATTGATTAAAAAAAATAATTAATAACATACCTAGTTTACTATAATAGCTTATTAAATGATATTTTACATTTTAATTTGAAGAAAAAATAATTAATGCAAGAGTAAACATGAAATTTTTTTTTTTGTCTCTTCTTGATTAATGAAAAAAGACAAAACAGAAAATCAAATTAGAAAATTTGAAACATGTAATTTGAGACGAGGGAGTACTAAATTTAGTATTTGTTTCGATTTCCGGAGAAGGGTACTAGTACTCTTCTACTTAATTTCTAACTTTAATTATCAGTGCAAAGTAACTTTCTCGTGCTACCACTTTTCTAATATCATCCCATGTCCCTGAATAGTTACTTTACTTTAATCATCTAAAAGCCACTTTAATCGAAATTATAATTTCATCTAAAAAATAATGTGACAATCATCTTAATTTTAGTTTAAGAAAATGTTATATATTATCACATCTTAACCTATTTTATACTTGCCCAACCCAATAACTTGACCTTGTTGCATCCTTTTTTTTTTGTTTTATAACCCTCCATATCTTTTTCCTTTTAACCTTTTGTTTATAAATAATATAAGTATAAATAAATGAAGTAGCAATTATGATTAAAAATCTGCTATAAAAAAGGAATTATAAAGACATACATATTATATGTATCTAATAAAATAGAACAAAGTTACTCTTTTCAAGAAAAATAATGTTATAAAGGATAATTGTCAAGTATTACTTAGTTCAATATACGAAAAGAAATTATAAAAAACAAGTAAAATATTTAGCAACAATAATTAAGTTTGGTAATTTAGCAATGTATTTTAACTATATAATTATTTAAATTAATTAATATTAAAACTCACATGCAATATTTGTTTTTATTAGAGGTGTTCATAGTTCGGTTAGATCCTCCCTTAGTTAAAATAATTGTTAAAATCAAATATAATTCATATCCATCATAGGCTAATAATAATTTGGATTGAAGTTTTTTTAATTTTAAGAAAATAATAGTATTTTCCTATCTTATTTTTTTGTTACAAGTAAAAAATATATTTCAACATTATTAACTTGTAGTTTGTTATCAACATATTAGTAGAGTGGCTATAATTTTCTTGAATTGTGAAAAAAATGCCTTAAAATTGTTTATAGGCTTAATTTAATTAAGTGAATAAAGTTAATAAAAAGGTAAAAAAGGATATATAGGTAAATCTCATAGTTATTTTTTCTGAATAATAAGTTTGGATTCATAACTTTCTTGTAAAAATGAGTTTAAGGTGTAAAGTTAATTAGCCCACTAAACATAATTAAAATTTTCATGAAAACTTATACACATATTTGTGACATTTATAAAAATTAATGTATTGAAAAAAATTAAATAGTTATTTAATTATGTACAGTATTAGTTTTGTATATTAACTTTATTTAATTAAGCAAATGTATTAATTTAGGTTACTACATCATTTTCTAGGTGGGATTATTATAAAATTCAGTCAAAGTGACTTTTGCGGCAATCGGAGCAAACTAAAATGACTCTGATGTAATGAAAAAAAGAATTAAATTTTATATAATAAACACAAAGTTAAGTGATTATGAATGAAATTTAAATTTTCTCGAGAAAGTAGTAACTAATTAAAACTGATAATAATATATAGTTTTAGTTTACCTTTTCTGGACGTACAATGCCTATGTAATTAATACAGTATATAATACTTGGCATTAGGCATACACAAGCAATTCGAAAGGGAAAAACAGCAGAGTGCTGAGTGCCTATGTAATTATTATATATTTTGGATCTGACTTGGCATTAGGCATACACAAGCACTTCGAAAAGGAAAAAGCAGCACAAATTCTAGTAGAAATAATAATTGGGAATTTTTCTTGAGATTTCAATATGAACATGATTATCGACATGAGTCATGACCATTTTTACTAGTGATAATTTCATCGCATTCAGGAAATAGGGTCAAGGGTTTTTCTGTGTAAACGCCTTCTATACAAATAAACTAGCCAAATAAAGATTGAGCCATGCCCCATTAAACAAAAATCTCATATCCTTTGCCAAAAATTAAAAACAACAATCTTTTGTATAACTATGTTGATTTCTTGGCTGCTGACAAGTCTTGGAGTTTCTGGGCCTCTTCAATCTTGTTGGTTTTGAGAAATCAGGAATAGTTCAATTCAAAATTATTGGTTTCTCTCGATTCATCCCCTCATGAGGAATTATGATATCATTTGATCCTTCACCTTTTTCCCTATTTAAGCCAAAATAAATATATGCACCCTTCAGCCACTGAATTGATTTTCGGTTAGAGAAGACGTAGGGACTTTCTCAAAATCTCTAAAAGAATATGCAAATATTTTTTCATGACAGACAGAAAGCAATCTAAACTTTTGAATTGAACTATTGCTTTCCAAAGTTGTTTTTTTTTTTTTTAAAGAATCTAATGCTTAATTTGGCAAACGGAGCCTTCTGATTGTATATATTGCATATAGAAGGATACAAAGAAGCAGGATACAAAACACAAATGACACCTCTAAATATAGGAATGTTGTTACTCTGGCAATTTTTGGGCTAAAAACTTAAGCATATTTAGTAGTCGTTTCACCATGAAAATTAAAATTTTTCGGAGTTGGAGTTGAAGTTGGAGTTGAAGTTTTGTTTGGCCATGTCTTTTTTGAATTTTTTTTTTTTACTTTTGAAAAAACTTTTTTAAATATGATTTTATGCTCCAACTTTTACAAACTATCAAAATCACCCAACTAAAATTTACCTACTAACATACAAGTGATTCTTATATATAGAGACACTTTCATTTCTCGAACCAAGTTTGCATTAACGAAGAAAATAACACTCGAAAACAAATATAAAAATGATTGTCAAAAATGTCATGAAACAAGCTAATTTGTCCCATTGCTTAAAAGTGTGTAGCATCATAACAGTCCATTATGCTGAACAAAGAGTTGAGATAGTCTTGCCACTATACACATACTCTTGCCACTAAGCATGTCCATTCAATGGGAAAATGCATCATTTCTACCCCATACTATATAAGAAAAGTGTAAGCCACATCTAAATTATATAAGTGACCTATTACACACATTAACTATATAAAAGTGATATTATTACCTCCCCGCGACCCCCATTCTAAGGCGCGTGTGTTACACTTATTTTAGGCGCGTCCAGCCTATTAAATAATAAAAGTAAATGGCTAAAAATATTAAGAAAAAAGACATCGTTTCCACCCCAAACTATAGTCGAAAAGTCGAATCCATATCTAAACTATATAAGTGACCTATTACACACCTTAATTATAAAAAAATGATACTTTTTACTGACGTGGTGCTGGCGTGACAGCGCGTGTAAAACACTACACCACATGCAAGTGGTGGTAGCCTGAGAGGGTGTAAATAGTTTCACTTTTTTATAGTTTAGGTGTGTAATATGTCACTAGTATAGTTTAGGTGTGACTTCGACTTTTCGGATATAGTTTGGGGTGGAAATGATGTATTTTCCCATATTACAATTGTATAATACAATCTCATTAAGCAAACCAAAACAGAAGGATAAGCTGTTTGGGGTATCAAAAAGACAGCTTCAACTGGGAGAAACCATCGTGTGCTGTACAAACCTAAGACAAAAGCTGGTACAGACTTGGAAATAAGCTTGTATGTACACTGCAAATGAATGAGAATAGAATACAAGTGCTACAAGTGCTACACTTACCATTTATTTTTATTTGTTTGTTGGTAGTTAGTTACAGTTATAAGGAGAGTTTTATGTAAAAATTTAAAAGATTGAGGTTATATGTAATAATAATAAAAGTTGGAATTGGAGTTGAAAAATTCTGAAAACACCAAAAACCTATTTTTCCTTTTCAGAAAAATTTTTCGAAATTATTTTCTGAATTTTCATGGTCAAACACCACAATTTCCAACTCTGAAATTTTTTTTTAGGAAAAATTAAAAAAAATTCATGACCAAACGGGCTCTTAATCTCTTAACTTGGTTGAAGTCGAGCATTTTGGTCTCTCTAGCATAACAATATTAAAAACTAATGAAAGGGACACTTTTTCTAATCATACAAATTTGATAGTGCTATGTCTTTCTTGATTGATGCATAGTTTATTTTTTCTTGTTTTTGTCATTTTTTTGAATTAATATAATAGTTGCTATTTATTTAAGAAGACAATATTTTAGAACACAACAATCTGTTCACTTAAAAATAATAATAATTGACAGACCTAGAAATTTGACGAACGATGTGCAACTTTTCTTCTCAGCTACGTTAATGATATGCAACTGAGAAGAAAATATACACACCCTTTGTCAAATTCCTTACTCCGCTAATAACCTTAAGGCCATATTGTTATTGCCTTTAAGGAAAAATGATTACTATTTTCGAGTGCATAGATTGTTGTGTTCTAAAGTATTGTCTTCTAACATAAATAGTACTACTACTTTATTAATCGTGTTAAAAAAAATATGACATTGTCAAATTTGCACCATTTGGAAAATTGTCCCTCTCCCTCCCCCGGTAAGTTTTTAACATTGTTATACTAGGGAGACCAAAAGTGTTTTACATTAGCAAAGTTAAGAGATTAAATATGCTCAAGTTATTTTTGAAGGACCAAAATAAACTTAAGAACAAGGAATTATTTTAGCTCAACTCTTACTCACACTCTTAAGATGTTTGTTACAACTTAGAATATACTAATAACATTATTCACTTTTGCACTGTTTGAAAAATATCTATAGATTAAGACTATTATTTTTATAAATTTAATAGGGGAAAATAGTTTCAGACATATACATATAAAAGTAATACTGAGTATATTAATCTCTGTTATATTAAAAGTGTGAAGGTCTTTATAAATGTTGTATGAACTTTTTGTCCTTCATTAAAGTCTACACAACAGAAAAAATTTTCTTTTTACTATTTCCTTCAACTAATTATTGTTTAATTGCAATTCTAATATTTAGAAAAATAACCATAATTAGAATTCTGATATAAATACACTACTCTCTCTCTCTCTTATAATATAGAGATACAGCTGGATCTAGAAGATACGGTTGTAACTGCTGAACTAACAATTTTAGGGTTTTATTCTCCCTTTAAAAAAAATTTCGTTTCTTTTCCTTAAGTTTGTGTAGAATATGTTATGGTTGATAAGTCATAAATTTGAAAACTTACTAGCACCTTTTAAGCCTAAATTATCATGTGATTTGTTGTTAATTTTTTACTCAATGCTCTTTGTGTAGGTAAAATTTGCAATGAGAAGATGAGCAAGGAAACTTGATAAAAATGAGCAGAGGAAAAGGTGAAAGAGACGAAATGTGAGCAAAAAGAACAAAAGTTGAAATGCAAGCCCAGGAGTCGACCCTCAGGTACCGCGATCGTGGCCTGAGGGTCGTGATCACAATCAGTCAATTGGAGGGTGATTGCGATATGACTACCACGATTGCGGGAATCACGAACGCGGTCAAGAGATGGCAATCGCGATATGACTACCACGATTGCGGGAGTCGCAAACGCGGTCAGGAGATGGCGACCACAGTAGAGTAGAAAAGTTTCAAGGGCATTTTTATAATATTTGACAAATGTGGAATTGAGACTCAAATAGGGGTTTTTAGCTTATTTTCACCACTTTTTTTTACCCATAATCAATTTATCATCTTTAGGGAACATTGTTGTACTACTCTTGAGCTAAGAAGACATTAGAGTAATTCCTAAGTGAAGGATTATCAATTTTCATTGAAGATTTATTGAAATTTAAAGTTTGGAGTTGCATTCTCTTTATCTTTCATGGATTAATTTGGTGAAAATTTTGGTATATCTTTACTTTCCATCTTTATGAGTAGCTAATTCTTTCTCTTGGGGTTATGCTTGGATAGGTTGTGATTTATGTATGGGTGTTATTTATTTATCTACCTAATTAGCTATTTGTTTTGAGTTTTGTTATTACTCTATGTTTGAATTGAGATTTGTGGGTGAAAGCCCCAAAGTGAATGAGGTTTATGGGTGAAAACTCCAAAGGGACTTGGATCCAACATCATCCTTGTAAGAGGGATGTGAGTGATGAGTAATTGTGAACAACTATTTGATACTAGTTGTTTCCTTAGTATTATCTTAGAAATCAGGATGTTATGTGATTTAGCTATCTTGATGGGCATCATCCTAGTAATAGGGATGCTAAGTTGAGGTTTTGGATTGGTAAGTTTGGCATGCTCATGAGGTATTGAAAGAATCCATAAGTGTAATTTAGTGTTTTGCTGAAAGACTAACGCTAATACTTTAAATCTAGCCTACCCACGAATCCTAGCTAAATTTGGATAAATTCTCAATTACACATGTATGAAGTCACACCTAGAATGGCATAACCCCAAGATCTTGGAATGAATATAATTTTGGTGGTTACAAATCTTATCTTGATGATCCATACCCATATTGTGGTGGAACCCATAGTTGGCAAAATTATAAATATGCTCTCGAAAAGAGGTGTGTGCACCATCTAGATCCTATTGGGAGTATGATTGTTCTTTATGTGGTGGTCGAGATGGACATTGGAGTGATTGTCCAAATGACTCCTCCTCTAGTTATGCTAATAAAACAGCTAGTTCTTCTTACGAGTTTGATAGGTCTCATGATGTGATAAAGGAAGAACAACATGCCAGATACAATGGTGTTGAAGTAATTCTTCTAACTCTCTTAGATCGGGTGACTAAAATGGAGGAGGACGTCCATCACTTGCATTAATTCATGGAGGCATTTGGAACAGAGAGGTAAAAAGAAGAACAAGTGGGTAAGGAGGTCAATCTTTCAAGTGCCATAGATATTCCCAATCTTCAAAATGAGTTTGATAAGGAAAATGTATCAAGCCATGTGGTTGATGGTGGCTTGATATGAAAGAATTCTTGGTGATTTTCCAACCAACCGAACTAAAAATAGTGAAGGAGGCCAAAATTGAAGAACCAATACTAGAGTTGAAAGAAAAAGTCAAGAAAATCCTTTGTAAAGTCTCTAGTTCATTTTGGGGTGAGAATATCAAGAAGAATATGACTCCTGAATTGGGAAAACAACCTTATTCTAATCACTTTTCGACATTATGCTTGGTAGATTTGATGAAAGTCAAACCACTCGAGAAAATAATGAACGTTGGAGATGAGGAGCAAGATTTTTGTATTTTGGAGTTTTTCAATCTAAAAGGGCGAAATGACGTCCCTCACTTGAAGGCCGATAAGTGTAAAATCCAATGTCTGACAAGTTATTTTTTAATGTTCTCACCAATACCCAATGAACCTATTCAGAAGATTGATGTGAAGTTGGGTAAAAGGTTCAAGTCTTCAAAGTGGCGAGAAAGAATATGTATCATTGTACCCTTACTTTTACCCAAAGTACCTCAAAGATGTGTTGATCAAAAGTTGGGTAAAAGATTCAAATCTTCTCAATGGAGACATAAATGATAGTCAAAAGATATCGTGCCATGACTTTAACTTAGGCACTTCTTTAGAGGTAACCAAGGAAGTTTTCTTAATTTTTTCTAATATTTTTTATTCAATTTTAGCTTGTTTTTGGGTGTTTGCAAGTGATAGCATAAGTTAAAAAGGGTATCTCAAGAATGAAATCCTTCTATTGGACTTTCATTTTATCATTTTCCTCTCTTAAGTAGGCTTACAAGGTATGATCTTTTGTGAAATTCTCTTTAAAAAATACAAATGATATCACGTTCCATGATTTCTTTTGGTTTGAATTAAATTCGTTTGAGCTAATTTGGTAGAATGTGGTTATTGGGATGAAATATTTTGAATGTGTGCCTTGTTTTACATGCTCAATTGCAAACTATTGTTTCTATACACTAGACCCACTTGAGATTTGTTTGCTTAATTGAGTGGTGGGTGATTTAATTGGATTACTATGATTACAAATGATGTGTTTGGTGATGATTTAGTGCATTGAGCTTGTTCACATGTGTTGTTATTCTAGTTTTCAAACTCTTACCTTTCATGCGCACCATGTGTTTGTTAAAATGTCGATAAAATAAGAATGCATTATGTGCTTATAAAGGTTAATATGAGCTTTCTTATAAAGGTTAATATGAACTTTCTTGGGATGTTATGTGATCATTTTTAGATCATAGTTTTGAGTCCAATTGGTCTTAAATATTGTATAACCGGTGGTTGATGAATGTTGCATCCAGGTTTGATCGATTGATGTGCTTATCATAGCATCCCCTAGTGAAGTCTAAGTAACCCAAGAGATATGAATTCTTGCCTTGTCCTATGATAGATTAGGTGATTCCATTCTTAAGGGTATATGGTCTTTTGTGTTTCTATTGGTGCAATGGATATTTTATGAGCTAAATGGGCTATATATGAAGTTATGAGGAACAAACCCCATGGGGTGTAATGATAAAGTTGCCTTGCCTCCACCTAAGTTTTTATCTAATTGTTTAGGAAGAAATAAAAGTTTGAAAATACTTTTAAAATGTCATTGGAAAGAAATGAAATGATTTTGAGAACAACCAAAAGTATAGTTTTCGTTTTGAAAAAGACCAAGGATGTTTTTAAACTTTCTTTTGAGTGAGACCATTAAATCCAATTTTTGGCTCTCCCTTAACAAGGATTAGCCTTTGACTTGGGATAACTTATGAAGCTTAAGTTGGTTGGAGGACTAACTTTTTGCTCTATGAGTACGATGCCATGTGTGGTGAGATTTTTTATTAGTTCTTGTACATATATGTAGTCTAGAATTTGTCTCAAGTGTGTTCAAAGTGAAATTCTAGTCAAGCTTGGTTTGGAGGATGGCCTAAGGCCATTTTTAACTCGTCATATTGCCAAATTCCCACCTTAGCATTGTTTCCTAGTTAACCCATTTGACCCTTATTGCCCATATTTCATTGTTATTGTGATGATAGCCATAGTATGACACCTAAACCTTTTGAAAATTTATATTTTAGCACTTAACCTACTTTGATAGTTCACATGATCCTAAGCAGTGAAATATAGGCGAAAGCCTAAGTTTGGGAGGTTTGTGTAGTTTGGAAAATAATGTAAGGGCAGTTCAAACTCCAAGTTTATGGGGATACATGTGATATGTCAAATGAACCCAGAAAGGTGTACGTAAGATTGTCAAATCATGTGCTTAAGAGACAAGAGACATAATTGATGGTATAGTTGTATAGCCTAATCCACAGAATGTGAAGAGAAATGAGACAAATGGGAGGGGGGCTAAAAAAAGCTTAAAGTTAGAAAGTCTCTTGAAAAAGTCAAAGACATGAAGAAAGAAAAATGGTGGTTTTAATTTGTTTGCTAATGCTAATAAAAAAGGTACGGAAATATGGGAAATGATTTGAAGGAAAATAAGGTGGATAATTTGAAAATTTTTGGGTAGAAGGGGTTGAGCGAATGCATTAAAGGAGGTCTTTTAGTCACTTGATCCGTATATATATATATTCCTCCCCGCATCGTAAACTTTCATTTAGACCCGTGATAACGCTTAACTTACTCCTCAAATTAGGGTAAGGTGGTTGTTGTCAATATATTTACCCAACTTCGGAGTCGAGGTCTAATCCACAGGGAACAATGTGAGTGGTGATTAAACTAGTTCGAAACGATAGCTACAAGTTAAATTCAAACAAATAATAAAAAAATACAAAATGAGGGTTTTTATCAATCAAACAAATACTAACGTTTCAACTTATTTTAGAAATCAAAACTTAGAGTTCAATATTTTGAATCAATGATATAGAGAAACTAGGGTTGTGATCACTTTGACTATTAATCTCCATTGAATAATAATTATTCAAGATTCTCGTGGAAGATAGGAACAACAGAATATCCCCGACGATGATACTATTTGAGTTATCTTTCGACCTCACCAGACAATTTATTATCTAATTCTCTAAAACCTAGTTAACATATCTATTTCCATAAAGATGTTATCTTAGGTAGATTAATCCAGTTACGACATCAATCATTAAACAGAAGGTTGGTAGCTTCCGAGTCCCTGTTGATAATTCATGTCCTCTAGTCTATTTCTCCGTTAGAAGCAAATAAAACCTAAGGCATAACCTAATGTTTGCAACTAATAGATTCAAGTTAAAACAACAGAATTTCAAGACGTTCCCACAATCACTCAAACCCTAATCCAACTATTAAATCAATGAAATAATAATCATAGATCCCACAACCCTAGTTCTAGGTTTTTGTTGCTCATAAGATAGAAAGAGAAGACAAAGATTGAATTCATAAATTAAAGTAATTAAACTTACAAAAGATGAAATCCAAAGTTGATTCTCCTCCAAATACAATAAGAAATTCCCACAACTAAATCAAAGGATTGAAAATTAAATTCTAAGTTAAGAGAGCCGAAAACTAGAGAAAGAAAAGTGATTCTTGGACTCTCCAGGCCTCCCCTCAATGAAACCCTAAAAGTTGCTATTTATAACCCTGCTTTAAGAAAAATTCGAAATTAATTAAAAAAACCCTTAACTATGCCTTAAATACTTCAGCCTAACTATGGAAATAAAATAACAAAATAATTATTTTTCTCGGACAAGTGACGATGTAGCTGACGCTGTGTCAAGGATCTGATGGCGTATCACGGATGGCGTCAGATTTGATCTAGTTGTCTTCAAGTTTTGTCTTAGGCTAACGATGTGCCTGACGCCGCGTCAGGGATATGACGGCGTATCACCAACGTCGTCAGATATCTTCTTCTGATGCTAACTTTCTACTTAAGGATGATGCCTTATCACGACTTTAATGCCACATCATCAACGTCGTTAGAACTGCTCCTCAAACTCCAACTCCCTGGTTAAGGTTGATGATGTAGCTCATGCCGCGTCAGGATTCTGACGGTGTATCACAGATGTAGTCAGAATTCTTCTTCAAGTTCTGCTTTTCTGGTTAAGGCTGACGATATTCTTGACGCCTTATCACCATTTCGACGCCATGTCACCGGCATCGTCAGAACTGTTCCTCAAATTGCAACTCCTTGGTTAAGGATGACGCCACTTCTGATAGCTTATCACAAGGCTTACGACGTATCACGAATGTCGTCAACCATGTTTTCTTCTCTTTTTGCTCAGTTTTCACTCATTTTTCTTCATTGTTGTTTATTTTTATTCCTTCAGCCTTTTACTGTAATATCATAAGTAAAACATTAAAAATGACAAGATTTGCTTAAGAATTCACAATAATTTCTAGTTAAAAAGCATTAAATGTGCTACAGAAATCTAGCACATCAGCACCCTCAACTTAAAACAATTGCTTGTCCTCAAGCAACTACATAACATAACACTTCGATGCTTAACCAAAAGAAACATAAGATACCTATGACAGTTGATTATTAAGTTTAGCTCAAATCACATGCCACTCTCAAAGTTCAATTATTTATAAATCCAACTGTGTATATAAATGAAGATCAATAATGTGACCCAAAATAATCAAGATATGGCATCAATTCACCAACAACAACCATACATATATCAATATTACACTTATCCAAACAAGTTAGCAACTAGCAACATAACCAGTGTGCCCTCACAACAAAGAAGTCCCTTCTCACTCATATATGAACTCAAGCATGTTAATGCGGGGACAGTCAAGAGAACTCACTCTCAGAAAGAAATTCCGGTCAATGTATGCCAAATACCATAAACTTGCCCTTATTTTCATTACCAAGGTGTCCAGATAAGTAAGTTAGGATCACTATAGGTCTTTTCTTCGGCTTGTAATGTATGCTAAGGGATGGTATGATATCCAATGGCATTTAGAGTGACTAAGCCTCCTTGGAACTACCTTAACGTTTGGGGCCTCACTTATTAACCTTTTTCTTAATTCTTCTCTTCTCTTGATCACACACATTGAGAATAGTTGCAGTTCTTCTTATTCATTTTTTTACAACTATTCTTTTCTTTTTCTTTTTTCCTAGCACCCTACTTTTTATTTTTTTTTATTTAATTCTACCATTTTTTATACTCATTTTACATCATGCACCCCTATGATAGCCACCCTCAACTTAGGCTGTTTGCCTAAATCAAGGTGCACAGTGTCTAAGGAGGACCAGGGCCAAAAAAGGTTTATTATGATATAAATAGGAAGGTGATAGGTGTCACAGAAAAAAATGGTCAATTCAGGCTCAAAATAGGGATCAAGAGAAATCATGCATAACAGGGAAGGTCATTTAGGCTAAAAGTGGACTAACATCAACAACGGCCTATGATCCTTTCCTAACCCCTATCTTTAAACCAAAGTAAGACTAACCGGGCAAGTTCTGAATTTATCACACAAAGAAAACTAAGTAGTATCTCACACACACATAGCACAAAGGTACATCACAAGCTACTACCTATCCGGTTCATGCGATTATTTAATGCCATAACAAGATGCACAGTGGTCACACATAAATATATATCACACAGTTATAAAATAGACCAACGAAGAGGTGTTTATCAGCCTCAAAAATCAACAACAATATGTCAACTATCCTAGATACTTATTTTTCTCCCAATTAACCATAACACATAAAAAAACACATTACGCCTAAACATGCCGGATCTACTAGGAACACGACTCCAGGGAAAAGAGGCACGACAACAAAAACCCCAGGAGGACATTAACACCCACAAGTAGCCCCACCCTCAACTTAATATCATGCATTGTTCCCAACACGTCAAATCAAAATAAGAGAGTTAAAAACATACCTGTGGCCCCATGGGTGCAAAGATCTGATTCAATCACATAATACGAATACAAATAATAAAATACCTTGGGTTGCCTCCCAAGAAGCACCTAGTTTAATATTGCGGCATGACCCAACTCAGCTTTTTCCTCCACCTTGAGGATATGAATTTCACCCCCAACTTAGAGTCCATCTTCTTGCCTCGCTCATTGAGAGGTGGTACAAAGATTAAGAAGCCGAGTAATGAATGATGCATGGTAAATAACTCAACCTTAAAGTGAGGTGTATTTTTATGTTGTTTATCAAGTGTAAAATAAAGAATATAGGATTCTTGTTCCTCATCATCACAGTCTTCCACTAGTTTAGATGATTCCACAGATAAGATATCATCTAAACATAATATGAAAAAATGCTTCGAGTGTGGCCCAACAAATCCTACGTCAAAATTTACACTATCATCTACACACTCACTTTTATTTATCTTCTCAACATTTTCACTTTGAATTAGGATAGAGTCTTCATAAGAGATTCGCTTGTTTTCTTCTTTTGCCTCTAGCACCATTTCCTCAATCTTGGCATCATCCCTCATGGTTGGTTCGGTTGGTTGGGAAATCTCTAAGGTCTGCTCAACATCAAGCACAACATCGATATAGGGTTCTTGCTCCTCACCTTCACACTCATCCATTATGTTAAATGATTCCACAGACAAGATATCATCTATCCACAATGTAGAAAAGTGTTTTGGATGATTAACCTCGATATCCATCTCTTCTATCCTTTCTCTTTCCTCGTTAAATTCCCTAATGTCTTGACGTATGTCACATATGGTATTATTCATTGTGTCTGTATGATCCAACATTAGTTGAAGCATATCTTCAATGCCACTCTTTCCAGTGCTTCGTTCTTTCTTTTCTTGACCATAAGACCGGTCATACTCATAAGAAAAACTAGAACCTGGGTTAGCACAATAGGGGGAAGGGGTGTTTAGGCAATCACTCCAATGTCCATCTTGACTACCACATAAAGAACAATTATACTTCCAGTAGGCTAGAGATGGTGCATATATCTCTCTTCGAGGAGCATATTTATAATCTTGCCAAAAGTGAGGTCCATCACAATGTGGACATGGATCATCAAGATACGATTTCCAACCACCAAACTCATGTTCATTCCAAGATGACATAGTAATAAGTAAATTAGAATAAAAATCTACCTAACACCAGAAATAAAATAAAACTAAAAACAAATATTTGCAAGTTTGAATTCAAGCAAGTAGGATAAAATTCCAAATTAACTCAATACGCCAAATTATTCCCCGGCAACGGTGACATTTTTGATAATGCTCAACTTACTCCTCAGATTAGGGTAAGACGGTCGTTGTCAATATATTTATCCATCTTCGAAGTCGGGGTCGAATCCATAGGGAACAATGTGAGTGACGATTAAACTAGTTCGAAATGATAGCTACAAGTTAAATTCAAACAAATAATAAGAAAAGACAAAATGGGTATTGTTATCAATCAAACAAATACTAACATTTCAACTTATTTTAGAACTCAAAACTTAGAGTTCAATATTTTGAATCAATGATATAGAGAAACTAGGGTTGTGATCACTATGACTATTAATCTCCATTGAATAATAATTGTTCAAGATTCTCATGGAAGATAGGAACAACAGAATCTCCCTGACGACAATACAATCTGACTTATATTTTAACCTTACCAGATAATTTATTATCTAATTCTCTCAAACTTAGATAACATATCTATTTCCATAAGGATGTTATCTCAGGTAGATTAATCCAGTTACAGCATCAATCATTAAACAGAAGGTTTGTAGCTTCCGAGTCCCTGTTGATAATTCACGTCCTCTAGTCTATTTCTCTGTTAGAAGCAAATAAAACCTAAGGCATAACCTAATGTTTGCACCCAATAGATTCAAGTTAAAATAATAGAATTTCAAGACATTTCCATAATGACTCAAACCTTAATCCAACTATTAAATCAATGAAATAATAATCATAGATCCCACAACCCTAGTTGTGGGTTTTAGTTGCTTATAAGATAGAAAGAAACGACAAAGATTGAATTCATAAATTAAAGTAATTAAACTTACAGAAGATAAAATCCAAAGTTGATTCTCCTCCAAATACAATAAGAAATTCCCACAACTAAATCAATGGATTAAAAATTGAATTCTAAGTTAAGAGAGCCGAAAACTAGAGAAAGAAAAGTGATTCCTGACCTCTCCAGGCCTCCTCTCAATGAAATCCTAAAAGTTGCTATTTATAACCCTGATTTAAGACAAATTCAAAATTAATTATTTACTTCAGCCTAACTATGGAAATAAAATAACAAAATAATTATTTTTCTCAGACAGGTGACAATGTAGCTGACGCCGTGTCAAGGATCTAACGGTGTATCACGGATGGCATCAGATTTTCTCTAGTTGTCTTCAAGTTCTGTCTTAGGCTGACGATGTGGCTGACGCCACGTCAGGGATATGACGACATATCACCAACGTCGTCAGATATCCTCTTCCCATGTTAACTTTCTGCTTAAGGCTGACGCCATTCTTAATGCCTTATCATGACTTTGATGCCACATCACTTACATCGTCAGAACTGCTTTTCACACTGCAACTCCCTGGTTAAGACTGATGATGTAGCTGACGCCGCATCAGGATTCTGACGGTGTATCACAAATGTCGTTAGAATTATTTTTCAAGTTCTACTTCTCTGGTTAAGGTTGCCAATATTCTTGATGACTTATCACCATTTTGATGCCATGTCACCAGCGTCGTCAAAACTGCTCCTCAAACTGTAAATCCCTAGTTAAGGATGATACCACTTTTGATAGCCTATCACAAGGCTGACGATGTATCACGAATGTCGTCAGCCATATTTTCTTCTCTTTTTGCTCAGTTTTCACTCCTTTTGTTCCATTGTTGTTTATTTTTATTTCTTCAGCCTTTTACTGTAATATCACAAGTAAAACATCAAAAACGATAAGATTTGCTTAAGAATTCACAATTATTTCTTGTTAAAAAGCATTAAATATGCTATAGAAATCTATCACATCAACCTGCAAGACCTTGGTGATTCCAAACTAAGTAAGTCTGCATTAGTAGTGAAAAACACAAAGGGCAAGCCTATGATTCTACTTGTTGTGCTTGAATTTTTTTGAGAGAGTGAGTGTGAATTCTTTCATTGTTTGAGCTCCTTGAGAAATTTCAACGTCTTGTATATGAGAAGATAACTCTTGCATGTGAGCGGCATCAATAATTTGGGGTAAAGGGTGAAGTCTTACACTCGATTTGGGTAAATGGGTGAAGTAAGTTGCATTGTGAAGCTTTAGACAATCTTTGAAGATTTTGTGCCTTCTCTTAAGATGCTTTTTTGATTTCGAAGGTTCATTTGATATAAAATTGCATCCTTGCTTCATAAATATGTACTTATTTCAAAATTTTGATTTACTTGTTGCCATGATATGTTTGGAAAGTCTTTGTAGAGCTTTGTTAGCTTATTCCTTTAGTATAACTTTTCTTTGGGTGGGATTGAGTTAAAAACCATATCTTATTGAATTATCCTAGTTTGCTTGAGGACAAGCAATAATTTAAGTTTAGGGGTGTTGACCAGTTATAAATTTGACAACTTATTAGCACCTTTAAGCCAAAATTATCATGCTTTTCCATTGATTTGTTGTTAATTTCTTACTCAATGCCCATTTGTGTAGGTAAAAGTTGAAATGAGAAAATGAGAAAGGAAACTTGATGAAAATGAGCCAACGAAAATATGAAAGAAAAGAAATAAAGGCAAAAAGAACAAAAGCTGAAATGCAAGCCCAAGAGTTCACCATCTTCTGAAATTCTAGGATTTGCTCCATGAGTAGAATGTATTTATTTCAAATTTCTTTTTGCAAGAATTATTGTGTGTATGTTAATGTTAGTTGGGGAAGAATGATTTTCTACTATTTCTGCATATTAACTAGCAAAATCAGCTTACAATGGTTAGCTTACTTGTATGTTAGGCGACAAGATGGACTATTCCGTCTTTATTTGTCCATTGAGATAGTGTAATTGATTTGGTGTCTCCTATACTCTGGACTACTTAATCAGGAGAGGTAGGTATAACCGTGTATTTAAATTTCCAAGCACTCTATATTTGGTTTAAGGATTGATATCTCGATAAACATGTGTAAATGTTAACCTAATATCTCAAATATCGTATTATTTTGTTGTAGTTTATGTAAATTTATTTATTTTGTTTAAGTTAATGTAAATTCATTATTGTTAGGTTTAATTATATTGTTTTGATATCTATATTATAGTATTATTACTTTGAGCTGGTTTCAAATGTTTGTTATAACAACTCCCAATCAATTAATTAAGTTTTGTTGCATGGTGTATCGATCTAAAGAAGGCACATGATAGAGTTTCGAGAGAGATTTTATGGAGGTTCTTGGAGGCTAGAGGTGTGCCTGTGGTATACACTAGGTCAATCCAGGACATGTATGATGGGACGAAGACTCGTGTGAGGATGATAGGTAGGGATTCAAAGCACGTTCCAGTTCTGGTAGGGCTGCACTAGGGTCAACTCTTAGCCTATTTTTATTTGCCTTGGTGATGGATATTTTGACATGATATATTCGAGGTCAGGTGCCTTGGTGTATGTTATTTATAGATGATATAGTATTTATTGATGAGACTCGGGGAGGAGTCAATGATAAGTTGGAGATTTGGAGACAGATGCTTGAGTCTAAAGGATTTCGATTGAGTAGAGCCAAAACGGAGTTCTTGGAGTGTAAGTTTAGTGAGGTATCGTAGGAGGATGGAGTGGTGGTAAAGCAGGACTCACAGGTCATTTAGAAGAGAGAGAGTTTCAAGTATCTGAGGTCTATGATTCAGGGCAATAGAGAGATTGATGAGGCTGTTACACATCGTATTGGGGCAGGGTGGCTGAAATAGAGGCTCGCTTTGGGAGTCTTATGTGATAAGAAGGTACCATCGAAGCTTAAAGTTAAGTTCTACAGAGTGGAAGTCCAACCGGCTATGTTGTATAGAGTAGAATATTGGCCAGTTAGGAACTCCCATATCCAAAAGTTAAAGGTGGCGGAGATGCAAATATTATGATAGATGTGTGGACTTACCAGGAAAGATAGGGTGAGGAATGAGATTATTCAGGAGAAGGTGGGAGTTGTTTTGATAGAGGATAAGATGCAAGAAGTGAGGTTACATTGGTTCATGCATGTGATGAGAAGGGGATCGGATGCTCCAGTGTGGAGGTGTGAGGCACTAGCTATGGATAGTTTTAGGCGGGTAAATGTAGACCGAAGAAATATTGGAGGGAGGTGATTAGACGTGATATAAAGTAGTTACAACTTACGGAGGACATGAACCTTGATAGGAAGGCATGGAGGACGCAGATTAGGGTGGAAGGTTAAGGAGTGGGAGTGCATCGGTAACACTAAAGAAGCATTCTTTTGTGTTTGTAGTTTTTATTCGTGGTGTTGTGTGAAGTCTATGATTTTGGTTATATAGTTCTTATTTTAATCTTGTGGTTATAGTATTATCTTGTTGCTAGCGGTGTTAGTTTATTTGCACTTAGCTTTTATGTTTGTTATACTGTTATCGGTTCTAAGCCGGGGGTCTATCGGTAACAACCTTTCTACTTCACCTGAGGTAGTGGTATGGTTTGCATACACTCTACCCTCCCCATACCTCATTATGTGTGAATAAAATGGGTATGTTTTTGTTGTTGTTATAAGTGGTAGATGAGTATCGGTCGGCTTTGAGGCTAACACATCAACCTCATGCATGATGAAATATGGTGATAATAAATCTATATTTGAAAAAACTGATGCTATTAAGGTATCTAAGATTCTAGATAACATGAGTTTGATGGAGGATATGGACTTGAATTGAACTCATTCTTCTTGATTGTATCCCGAGTCCTGATTCTGCAGTCGAATCTGGAAAATCTATGAGGGATAACAACTTTGTAGGACCTAGAAGTGATAGGAAGTTTTTGCCAACTAATTCTTCCATTAACATGTCCTGCAAGTTTTTGTTGTAGTTTCTAGTTTGTTACTATTTATTATTTTTTCTGCTTAAGAAAGTTCGTAGATAATTATTTGATCGAGCTTCGAGATTTTTTTTTGTAAAGTTAGGTTTAATTGTGTTGTTTTGATATCTCAATTATCATATTATTTTGTTGTAGTTTATAGGTGGATTATTTTTTTTGTAGTTTATAGATGGTAGATGAATATTAGTTGGTGACATCCAAGATACACCTCCACTCTAAAGATGATACAGTCGTTGCCATATATAGTAACCCAACAAAGGTTAGGGTTGAATCCCAAGGAAATACGTAAAATTGTGGCTCTCAGCTTTTGTAATCAATTGGCGAAACTGAAAAGTAAATGGGGGTTTTGAGAAGAAATATAAAACAAGTGGAAAATATCAACTTTGGTTGTACTCAGTCATAAGTGAAAACTACGATTGTGTTCCCTCTGGTTTCTCAACTTCGTAAGTTTATCGTGCTTTGTTGAACCAAACCGATACCTTGCATGTAGAATCGATAAGTTATGTATCTTCTACAGTCTTTTAGATAAGTAGAAGGATTTCACCCATTACCTTTTGAGTATCGAGAGTCGCCTTACTAACGCTTATCTTGATCCCTGTTAACTATTAACTTTTGAGTCTATAGTTGTTAGATGAAATTTTAACATCTTACTTAGGTAAAACCTATTAGCATGGATCGACAGCTAAACTCCAAATTACTGTTGTCATTATCTTTTCCTAGTCACTACTCCTCTTTTGGAGTAAGTATCAATACTCTAGGCGGGATCCTAACCTGTTCACCCGTTAAGAAAACTATTAATATGAAGATAATGCAATGCATGCATGGGTATAGATTTAAAATGACAATAGCACTTTCCCTACTTCTTCAATCCTCTAGGGTTTTCACAATCCTAGCTAAGGGTTTTTAGCCACTCATGCTTGTGAAGTAATCAACAACATTCATGATTGAAAGCATAAGATGAAATCATAGTAATTACAAATAAAAACCCAAAACCATAACTGAATTAATAAATCGAAATCAATACAAGGGAATTCCAAGACTAAAATCTAATCTCAAAATCAAAATATGTTTATAAGTATCAAGAGTGCATAACTTATACTAAAAAACACAT
Organism: Capsicum annuum; assembly: GCF_002878395.1. Classification (NCBI taxonomy): domain Eukaryota; kingdom Viridiplantae; phylum Streptophyta; class Magnoliopsida; order Solanales; family Solanaceae; genus Capsicum; species Capsicum annuum. The sequence goes on from NC_061115.1 coordinate 95,300,841, forward strand.
AAGGGTCATTTATAGTACATGAGGAAACCCTAAAATCGAGCCCGAATGAAATAGGAAAAAAGGGTTGGTGGATACATGTGGTCACTACATGCGGCTTGACTTTGGGCGCATGTGGTACATGCGGCCTGTAGGCTGGGCGCATGTAGTGACAACATGTGCCCCGACCAAATTTTTCTCCAGGTTAGGTCTCGAGATTTTGGACTTCTAACACCTGCTTTACCCACTTGCGGTTTGCATGTTGACTTTTCTTGTGTTGGAAGTTATTTTTCATCTCTTTGTCAATTTCCGCACATATTTTGGTCATGACTAATCTGGAAAGTGTCCTGAACATCCATAATTGCTCCCATAAGTAGCCAAAAACATTGTTTTTGATATTTTTCACGAACTTAGCATCCAAAACATGATTTTCTGCAAAACATAGCCAAAATGCATCATATCTAACAAAACAACCTCAAAAACTTGCATACTCATTTTAAGCGTCAAAAGTGCTATATTTCTATAGAACTTCAACACCCTTAACTTAGAACGTTTGCATGTCCTCAGGCAACAAAACACAACAAAACAAAGCAAAACTTAACATGACACTTAACTAGGAGAATCTTAGTTATTCAAAACAATAGTCAATACTTTAAGCTCAAAACACAACACTCCCTCCTATATCACTTTCAAAACCAACTGTGTATAAATATGAAGCACAATAATGTGACACATGGGATCAAGGTATGGCATTACATTACCAACAAACAACCATGCTTGTATAAGTTACTAACGCAGCCCAGATCAAGGCCTTATCGTAATGGGCATTCTATGTCCACCTAGGATTGGGAACCACCCCCTTAACCCAGCCCAACCACCTTATATAGCATTAGATGAGCTGAATTTCAAGCATATAACAAGATTGCACAATGCTCTCATAAAGACTTTGGGATAGGGTCACAACCATGACCGACCCAACCAAGTTTGTCCATGCCATACCAACCATCCATACCATACAAAATCAAAGAGAGTATTGAAACGTAATATGAAAGTCAAACCTAAATGTAATACGATGGAACAACCAAAAATATAGTCCAAGGGTGTAATCCCCAACATCCATCTCGATGCCAAGATCGACACCAATACCGATCCCGCCTATTCCAACCCTTAGAAGTACCAAAAAGCCTCTATAAAAAAGAATACAAATATTCAGTTGGGACATGACCCCAACCATGTCAAAAAATAATATCCAGAAGAAAATAAAAAGTCTAAGAATGTCCAACATAAAATGATTCTATCCGAAAGGATGGAAGCTTACCACTTCAGTCCAATAAGTTTTCCCCAAATCAAGTACTATGAAAGTCGAGTCGAACATTCGAATCCTACATAGCGTGGGTATACAACCGCCAATAGATGGTTTAATGGGTGCACACTAGCATAAATCTTGAGATAAGGATAAAGTAATATCATTTATCAAAACCAAGTGAAAACCATCCAATGAAAATAACTATACATATATAAGTGTTGGGAAAAGGGACCAGGTTTAGCATGCCATTTAAAAACCTTAACCTGGGTCATGTAGCTTAGCCGTCCTACCACCCACGGGCCATATGGGTTCAAATCCCTCTGCTGAAAGGGTCCCAGTGCTTGTAATACCCCGTACTTTTCCTAGCTTAAAAAGTTTCCCAAGAATGTTAGAATCTTTCTTTAAAAGATAAATCCATTTTTGTAAATGAGTTATTTTTAAGATTTTCACCTTTTTTCATGTGAGAAATTCAATAAGCTTTCCATCGATACCAAATTCTCCCAAATCCGACACCCGAGTGAAGAGTTAGAGCCATTTTAGTGAGACAGTGTATCACCTGAGCCTTCAGCACGTCGCGGAGATAGCTCAAATGTAAATTATCAATTTATAGTATTGCTCCGCGATAGTGGTGCATCACACCAAACTTACAGGTCATAGACAAGGTGGAAATGCGGTAGCTCCGCTTCGCGCCACCGTGCAATTTCCCATTTATCACTTTCCAGTGACTTGGCGCGATAGTCGCGCATCGCGCCAAGGATGAAAATTGAGAAATTTTCTCAAAAATTAAATACGTGTCCTAAGGTTAAATGGGTCAATTTCCAACCCTATATAAGCCTTAGAATATGTGATTTGGTCATAATTCAGCAACTTATACTCAATTACTCTCAAAAACTTTCAAGAAACAAGCCCTAGGATTTTCATAGAAGGTTCAATTCCAAGGGAATTCTCCGTCAAATTTCAAGAATTTCTCCATCAATCTTCATAGAATCACAGGCTAAGGTATGCATAGTGTTCATTCATGGACTCCTTTTGTCCATGAAGCCCGAGAATCTCTTTTCTAAGTTTAAGTTTATGGATTTCTTTATGAATTTCATGTTGGGTTTGTTTTGTTTATGTTGACAATGATTAATTGAATTCAAATCCATGTTTAGTGATCAATTTTATATGGAATTGATTTGTATAGATTTATATTCATATGAACCCATAAATAAACCCTAGGATGATGAAATTAGAGATGAATCATCATGATTAATTGTTGTATAATGTTACCTACATGTGCTATGCCTACCATGTGTATGATTAAATGCATAGATGAAGGAACAATGCCCAACTAGTATGATATCATGAAATCCCCATGTATGTACAAGCTTATGCGTATCATATGTTTGATGAAGTGCTTCAATATATGAATTATAAATTGTGTTGTTGGTCATGTGTTCAAGTAAGCCATGGTATGCCAGTTTCTTCTCATCGAGTCCTGGGGGTACTTATACCTGAACATTTAGCTGTGTGCATAGAGCCATGTCATGTTTTCATGATCTTCTTAGTCAAGCTATGATCCATAGAACTCAGTCAGTCATGTGACTCAGGAAACCTCAAAAATCTCAGTAGTTCAGTAATGTCAGTGATCTCAGTACTCAGTAATCTCAGTAACCTCAGTATTCCCAGTCAATCTTAGTAACTTCAATATTCTCAGTCAGTTCTCAGAACTAGTATATTCCATCAGTCAATGGAACTCAATAAATTCAGTTTAGCTCCGCTAAATAATACCACTAGTAGCAGTTCAGTTCAGTTAATCAGTTCAGCTTAATTAATTAGTTCAGTGTCTTTCAGATGGGAGTAGGATTCAGCACCGAGCGAGCCTAGGGATGGGGACTCACCCGCTAGATAGGTCTAAGATCCCTAGAAGTAATCCTTAAGTTCCTGAACTACATAGCCAGTGCAGGTATGAGATATCACTCGTTAGATAGAACTGACATACTTAGGGATCACCCATTAGTGCATTTAAATGTATAGGAGTGATCCCAGGGGTCACCTACTAGATTAGGACTGACTCCGCAATAGTTGTCTTTACCAGTGGTGCGGTACTGACACTCTTCCAGCTGGGCTTACAGGTTGGACCCTAGTTTGCTAGTATGGGGCATGTCGGTTAGATAAATATATCCCACAGTTTTAGTTAAAGAATTAGGACTGTTAGATACAGTCACTTATTATCATTATAAATAGACTTCGGGATCACCCATTAGATAGAACTGATCTCAACTGTGGTCAACCAGTAACGGTATCATCAGATTTAGAGATCACCCGCCAGATAAGACTGATCTCAGATTCAGTTACTCAAATACAGTACAAAACTCATCTAGTTCCATCAGATTTAGGACTGTCAGATATAGTCACTCATGTTATCAGTTATATCAGTTCTCAGAACTCATGTTATTAGTATTCAGCTTCAGGACTGCCAGATACAGTCAACCAGACCAGTTTTTATAATCAGAACTGTCAGAAATAGTTATTTCTGTATTAGTAACATAGTATTGGTCCCTCAGTATTCAATAATACAGTATCAGTCTTTCTCACTTATCAGCAACTCAGGAGTTAATATCAGTAGACTTAGTATTCAGTTCTATCACGATCTCAGTTACAGTTACGTAGTCATGCATGTATTCTCACATTCATGTTAGTCAGTCAGTTAGTATTATTCATGCATATGAACCATTTGCATTCAGCCTACCTCACTTGCATACCAGTACATTCAAAGTACTGACGTATTTGTGCTATGGTGTCTTATACCATAGGTTTAGAAGCAAGAGCTCCAGAGAACTAGTAGCATCCCAGTTCAGCGATCAGAGTTAGCAGTGAATGCTCATCCTTCGAGGACTTAATGATTTCATTACTAAATTTAGTTTTCAGTTTATTTTAGTAGTCGGAGTTAGTTGGGGACATGTCCCATCAACTCCTTATTCAGACAGTTTAGAGGTTTTCAGACTATAATATGTTAGATAACTATTTTAGATTTGTTTTGGTATTGTTATATCATTTTCAGACATTGTTTATCAGATATTCATTCAATTTTGAACCTAATAGCCTTTCAGTTCATTTTTCCATATTTACGATATTATTACTATTCAGTACTCAGTTTACAGATATCAGTCATGGGTTAGCTTGTAGTCGTTCGGGGTCATTGGCACCGTGTAGCATTTTGGGTCCAGATTTGGGGTGTTACAGTGTTGTAGCCGTACGACCAGGTAATAAACCTGGTATGAATAGTACATCCCTCCAATATAAATGTGACACTCACACGTGGCCATCAAAGACCCCTCATATCGGTAAATATGAGTTTCCAGTTTTAATCCCTCTAGGATCGCCACCTTTCATGACTTAGCTTATATTTTCCGCCATTAATGCCCAATTAAAACCAAGTACAAACAATCCAATTATCCATTTATTAACTAAGGATATTTTATAAACCAGTAGTATCGTCATACCACCATACTTGCAAGCATTATCCATAGATAAACCATTTATATTAAGGGGACTCTCGGTGCCCTTTTCGTTTACCATATTAACCTTTTGGGAGACTATTATGTTCTCCATAAGCATTACCAATTAGCCATTAACATTTGTAAACCATTGAAAAACATTTAAGGTTTCATATATAAGCTGAAACCAAGAAAAGTTCCATTATAATAAGTTAATGCAATGAACATATATTTATAAGCATTTTATCAAATACCTTGGGGGCATAGTACAACCAAAACCAAATTTCATTACCATTAAACCATTACCATGGAATTCCATAATCCAAAACAACCATTAATGCATATAAAGCATACTTAAAACCATAAGAAATCGTAACCAAGCCTTTAACATCAAAAGTCCCAAATCAATGATTGAAAACCAAAACCATGTAAAAGTAAAAACCATGAAATCAATCATGTAACTATGCCTCTAATTAAAAGTACAAGTAGAGAAGAGAATCATGCCTTAGACCAAGAATATTGATGGAAAGAATCACCAAGACAAGCCCCAAAAGTAATCTGTTGATTGAAACCCTAGCTCTTTGCCCCAAAAGCTTTTGAGAGAATTATGATATGTTTTGGAAGAGATTATAAGTGTTTAAGAATAAATAATAGGGTAAATAACCTCCTAAGTGTATTAGAAGTCGTGGGTCCTTATTAGGGTAAGTAGAAAAATATCCAGAATACCCCCACTTAAATCCCAAAAAATCCAACACAGGATTACGACTGACCTCCTTACGAGTCATAACCTAGCTTACGGTTGATACCCACCCAATCGTAACTAATCCTCAACCATGGATTAGACACTATTTAGTATACGACTCATCCAACTAAGTCATAACCTCAGCATATGATCTGTACCCATGATCCGTATCCCTAGTAGAATGTAACACTGGAATGATCAATTACTGACCACCTTACGAGTCACCTATACTACTCATACCCATGGTTTACGACTCATACCCTCAAGTCGTATCTATTCCAGTGTCCAAAAAAATCCTACCAACTAACACTGGTTAGCTTATGACAGGTCTTCACCACTCATACCCCAGCTTACGGCTCGTATCATAAGTCATAATGGGTCCAAAGAATGAGATTCCTGGAAATTTTCGAAGGGACTAAACCTGGGATGCTTCAGTTACACTACCCAAAAAAGCAAGAGACTAGCAATATAACTCATGTGCCCTTACAACCAAGATGTCCCACTTACTTATATGAAATAATGTATGTCAATGCAGGGACAGTCAAGAGACACTCACACTCAAAAGAGAAGTTCCAATCAATGTGCATCAAATACCATAGGCTTGCTCTTATTTTATTTACCATAGCATTCAAACAGTCAAGTTAGGATCACTATAGGACTTTTCTAGGCTTGTAATGTAGGCTTGGGGGGCTGGTATGGTACATATAGATGGACATATCAAGTGACTAAGCCTCCTCGAAACTACACTAACCTTGGGGCCTCAATTATTTGCTAATTTATTTTTTATTCCACCCTTATTTATCCCTTTTTATTCTTTATTGCATATTTAGGTTGGGTGTGGTCTTTTATTCTTTCTTTTTTCACCTTTTTTCCCACAATTTTTCTTTTCCTTTTCTTTTGCTACCACACCCAGACCTACAAACTTTTTCTCTTATTTTACCCTTCTATATACCCACTTTACACTATACACCCCTATGATAGCCACCTTCAACTTAGGCATTTTGCCTGAGTTGAAGTGCACAATGTCCAAGAAAGACCAGGGCCAAAATAGGTTCATTATAACACAAATAAGAAGGTGAAAGGTGTAACAAAAAAGCTATAAGGCTTAAAATAGGGATTAACAGATACTATTTCACACAGGAAAAGTTATTTATTCTCAAAGTTCACACATATATTTATTCACACCACCAAAGGGGTATTAAAAATTAATCAAAACATAACTACTGTCCTAAATATTTAAAAAAATCCTAATTACATAATAACACAACACAATATGACATAAATTAACCTAGACGTGACGGTTCTACGACCATATAACGGCCAATAAAAAAAGAAGCAGGATAATAAAAACTCGTGGCGGCTTTAATATACCCCACCCCCAACTAAAAATGTGCACTATCCTCAATGAGTGAAAATGATACAAAACAAAGGAAAGTGACAACATACCTGGGATGCACTAAGCATCCTTGTTATGAGCATCCCCAGATGGGGGCATATCAGCTGGCGAAGACAGTGGTGGTAGCGGTGCACTACTAGAAGATGCACCCACTACTATCGTGACACGTCTCTGCCTCTCAACAAATATATAATCTATCAAATTATTTCAAACTTTTTTAATGGCCTGGTCATATGGCATATCAGGATCCTTCAAGTCTCTTATGTGACCTCTCTTGGATCCAACTATCGATACATCTTCATTATCCTTCGTGAAGAAATCAAAATATATGGGTGCCCATGGAGGTGATATATAGAACACTATAGGTATGACTAAAGGAGTGGCTACTATATGGGTCAATATGAGAGAGCGTACCTCTGCTTGCAATATATCTATATCCTCCCTCATTCGGGCTAGATCCGATACCTCTATCTTTGTAAATTAGGCTATAACCCATCTCTTAAACTCATCAAGACATTCGTATAAATTAGTACGTATCTTAGATAAGGAATCTCTCTATTCAACCTCCAATCTAGCCTTTGTACTCTCAAATCTAGTCCAAACCCCTGAACGCATTTGCTCATATAGGGTAGTCATCTCGGTCTTAACAACTCAAAATCGAGAATAAATGGTCCTTTGACTATCTACTAAGCTCTTTAAGAACTCTCAAGATGTAGTAATCATACCTGTAGTAGGAGCTGTAGTGGATGAGTGAGTAGGCTCTGAAAATATACCAACCATCTTTGAGGTCAAAGCCAGGGATGATGAACAAGTGTTGGTGTCCCCTCACCTTGAGTACTCCTATCTGGGGCCTCTCTTTGCTTCCCTATCTCAATATCAACACTAACACCCACATCACCCCATGTGTATCACCAAGCTCTGTAGAAACTGATGGACTTTTAGTTTGGGCCCGAGGCACTACAGTAGGCTCACTAGATCTCTTGGGAAGTCCTAGATATGCCAGATCCTTCATACTCTTCATCTGTGTGGTAGCTATCATAAGTACTCTTTTATCAATTCCCAATATCTCTGGTACACCGACCTCGTCACATAACCTCTGAATCAGGAAAGGAAATAGCAGATTCATCATCTCCCCAAATGCTCTACCATAGATATCATACTGGAGGATGGCAACAAAAATAATAGAATATTTGTCCATGAAACTAGCAACGAGGACTACTTTCTCCCAAGTCAACACATTATCTGAAGCTATAGGGAAAAGTTGATATCAAATGAGCAATCACTAAAACTTGGCATCAAAAGTCAATTTACCATTATTGATCACACCATGACCCTCGATCCATGGGGTCTCATCCCCATACATGAAATATAATTGGGTATCTACCTAGTCATCTCAAACCTCTCTCGTCTATGCTCAATCTTGGGCATAATATATTGATCTTGTGTGAATCTCAGTATGTATTCACACTTTGCTGTAGATGCGATAGTGATATAATATGGACAAAAAATGACCCGATGAATATTCTCGGCTAAAATATCAACTCTGACCCATCTCACAAGTGTCTCGTCGATTTGTGGCTTCTCTCTGTGTCCCATTAGGCCTTGAGCTCTGCGCATCCAAAAAACTACTATAGCATGGTATGATGCATAAAACTCACATACCATAGCTGGGATGTAAGAAATAAGTGGTTTAGTTATCTACTCTAACTAGAAACAATAAAAAAAGCCCACAATTGTGGCACTCTAATAAGCCTAGATAGTCAATTTGATGCTCTTCATAAATAAGTCTTTTGGGTCATATGGCCTCTGAAACATGAATGTCCATATCAAATATCTCCCGTATCCCCTCTACATACCACCTCAGATTTTCTTCCTTAAGAGGTGCCTTTGAGGCATGTGTGGGTACTGGACTATGCTCTTACTATACTGGTGTATCAACGGAATCCTACTCTGTACCTTTCTTAGAATAGGGTACATATGGATACTATACATATGTGGCGGTACCCTCTTCAGATTAGGGTACCGCTGATGACTCCTCATGCTCGGCATCCTTAGATGAACCCCGGGACCCTCCTCAGACTGGGGGTCTTGAGCTTCTCTCTGTTTACCTGACTCTAAATTTTCCTCCTCCTCCTTATCATGATCTCTCGATGGAGGAGTGTATAGGGGTGATATCCAGGTCAACTTCATCCTCGTTCGGGATGCAACAGCCTAGGCTGCCTGGAGAATCTGAACTACCTCTACCCGAGACCTGGGCTAAGTGAAAGCTGGCCGTCTCCCCTAATATGATTGCTTGAGTAGTGGCTTTCCCATAGACCTATAATAATAATCTTCTCTACCTGGTGTATCTACCTTCTAGTCACTTTGCGTGTTGCCCTAATTGTACCATCTCTAAGTCGTGCAATAGGGTACTCCTCCACCGAACCACTAGGCTTGTGGAATTCATACTGTATGCTTGATGTATCCTCCTTATTATTCTTAGTATATTTTGGTTCCATACATACCTAAAACACTAGTCGTTAGTTTCCAACAAAAATGAGGAATTGCAAAAGTTAAAGAAAAATTCAGAATTTGAAAAGTTTGAATTTTTCCTTAATTTTCACACCCTATACCCTATTTGAAATCCCAACGTCCAATGTGTACACTCATATCATGAATCATGATTTTCAAACCAAACTAAACATGCTTAACCTGTGGTATTATTCTACTCATTCAAGTACAACTTTTGGTTAGGGCCTAACCTTAGAATTTATTTCAAAACAAGGTCTTACATCAAGATTATAAGCTACTTCAAGGTTCCTATGTATAAGCATGATAGATTTTATATACTTTTCATAGGAATACACATATCAAGTTGTTTATTCAATAAATAAATCAATACATAACCATTAGAAATTGAGAAAGCTACCTTTTTTTTTATGAAAATCCAAAAGTGAATTGAAGAAATCAAGCGAAACCAAAGTTGAAACTTGTTTTTAGTGTGTTGGGACAAGTTGGTATCTCAAATAAGTTTCAATTTAGCCTTTACTTAAGTACGGGGTAAGTTTATGATTTAAGGGAGAAGTATGAATTTAGAGAAAAAAGTGAAGTTTTGAGGATTTGAATGAGTTAGAATGATGCTAAAGATGTTTAAATAAGGATGAGGGGCTATTTTAGGTATTAAAAATGACTTGGTGGGGCCAAAATTTTAACTAAAATTTGGGCCGACAAGTCACCAAGCTGCGGTAGCCACATGCGCCTTCCTCATGTAACCAGGAATGGGGCGCATGTGCCACATACGACCAGCATGCGCAGGAAATATATGGGCCAAAATCTTTGGCACATGTTCCTGCATTCCAGACTTGGTGTTTTTATGTTTACCCAGCTACGTATGGTCCCGAAACTTGTGTTTATTGTCCCAAATGCATGATTATGTACCAAAGTCCACAACTTACATTTCTCATCCTAAAAAAATTCATCTCTTCAATTTAATGCTCAACTTACCTGGCCCGTGTGGGACTTGTGACCATGATGAATTGGTTACACAAGCCCCTTACCTGGAAATTGATAAATGTAGCAATCATACCGTGTTTTGGGTAAGGTTATAAGTTAAAAACCTACAAAAACAAAACAAACACAAGTGAATACTAAAGTAGTGGGTTGCCTCCTTAATGAAAATTCTGACTTCGTCACTTTAGAGAAGTTTTTGTATGTAATATGATTTATCATTTATAATTATGTGTGTGGAATACAATTTTTTTCAATCTTAGTTTTTTTGACCCATACGTATGTTACGATATGTTTTCGACATTAGTCGAAAATATTTCATAACTTCGTGGTGAAAAAGAAAAGAAAAGTGAGTCTATTTTATTTATTTTGAACAATAACTTAGAGTCACCACTTAATTTTAGAAAAATCAAGAAACTATTTAAAAAGGTAATTTTGAAATAAAAACCTTTTAAAAATAACCGGAGTCTAGGTAAGAGTTCAAGTAAATTCGAAAGAATGTGTTAGACACTTTTGAAAATTCACAAACTGTGGTTCCTGACTGGTATAACTTGTTTGGCTAAACTTGAAAAATATTTCTTAAGTTATAAAAATCTTGAACTTGTTTTAGATAAATCTTGAATTTATTTGAAAACCTCATTTCAAGTCATTAGAATCTATTTGGTACTAATCCGTTTAATTTATTCTAAGTAATAAAATAAACTATACATCAAAGTTTCAAAATAATTCTAGCTTTAACAAATTTATTCAGATCAAGACATTGGGATGAATAAATTAATCCAATTTTTTAAACTTGGATTTTGAGTTGATAATAACTATGAAAGGATAATAAGTAGATCCTTAAGTTATTCTTCGAGCTTAAGTGTGGCTAAAATAGAGAAATAATTAAATTATCAAAAGTAAAATGAATAGTTTTAATATGAACTTGCTCCCCAAGAATTCATCAAAATTTGATTAAATTACAAATAAATAATCGAAGGAATTACAAGCAAATAAAGAGAAAAGATGAGATTTGGGCCCTTTTTAGCCCATTTTCTATTCTGTCTAGCTTTGGACCCGTTTTCATGGACCTTTTTAAACCCTTTTCCAGCTGTATACCCATTGTATATAAGGTCCCTTTATCCTTGGGGTTTCCTGTGTATATGCTCTATATGCGTGTATACAAATTCATATATTTGCTTCCAGCTTCTATGGTGTATATCTTCCGCGTCCCAATGTATATAAACAATATATAAGTGTATACCAGCCTGTATTCCATGTATGTTTGCTATATATCTGCATATACAGTGTATACCTGTCCTTTTGAAGCATAAACTCGAAGATTCGAGGCTGCATATACAGTGTATACCTGTCCTCATGAGGAATGTTCACGCAATGAAAATGAGATAAGAAATTAGCAAGAAGCAAAAGAATGAAGCAACACCGAATATGAACAACCATAGATTAAGTCTCAACTCAAAAAACCATTCAAGAGCATTTCAAGTATGCATTAAAGACAGATCATAATTTAAAAGTTTAAAGAAACCACTAATGCCATGCATATGAGAAGTAGCATTACCACATAGCTATTCCAAATGTTTTAAACAAACCAAATGATAACCTTAGATATACAGTAAGAAATATGTTTAGGCTACTAGAATGAATCGCTACCCCCTAAACTTAGTGATTGGAAACATGATCATGTCAATCACACTAAATTAGTTTGAACAAACCAATTATTATCTATCAATTCTTGTCCACGTATATATTGAGACAACATCAATTGAGACTACAGATGTTCAATTTAGACATAATTTAAAAGAGGAATAAGAAAATTAGATATGCCTATAGGTAATTTAGGATAAAAGTGTGCTTTAGGTCCATGTAAACAAAATGTAAGGACGAGCATACACAATTTAGCCACTGGATAATTATTCAGTGAACATTTAGCATGTTAGGCTCAACACGAGAGACTAAACCAAACTATGAATTCACTTTACGAACTCAATCACCACAGTTACATAGATGTAGGGAAAAATTCTAAAACAGGTTCAAACAGGTGCACATTAACATTAATACTAGGTATGAGACAAAAATCTTCACCTATTAAGCCAAAACTCGAAAAGATATTGACACCAAGTATGAATATTTAATTTATTCCAAGCTTCAACACATAAACAAGACCAGTTGCCCACACATCAACAAAGCATATATTTTCAAACTTAGTCATTCCCCACAAACAATATTTAGATGAACAATGGATTGAACTATGATAACAATATAAAATTGTGGACTTTAACAAATAAGAGTCATGAAACTATGCATTAAAACGAACCACTATGGCAAGACATAACGATTCAACAGGAAACATAATAATAACTATCACACACAAATCATACGACCGTCGAGGCTTCTATAATAAATAGTCCCACCTTACTACATTTATGAAGAATATGAAGAAATACAAAGAAGAAAAGACGACGATGAAAAAGAGACAATGAACTAAAAAGATGAGTTCACGATAACTTCACCAACTTCTTCGAATCCAAAACAACAAAAAGCTTAAAAAGACTGAGCTAAAATTCCCACAACTCTGGGCTGGGGCGAAAGTCCAAAATCCTGGTTGGGTAAAAAGAATTCACAACCCCTTTTTTCTTTCTCCCCCCCAAATCCTCTTTTCAATGATGAGAGGGAAGGGTTTATATAGAACCCCAAAATCTCAATTCTTGACTGATTTAGCGATGTGGGATAAATAATTTTAAGGGTATTTTTGGAAATTTAAAATAAAGGATAAGGTTGAGGTGGAAAAATCGTACGATCTCAGTACAAAATTGAATTTTGAATTTAAAAATTAGAAGAAAAATGTATGAGGTATTGGATTGCTGAGCTGGACAAGTTTGCCGGGTTTGAGTCATGGTTTGCCGTTATTTTTGTTTGGTTTTCTGACTGTTGAGATTGTTGTTGTGGCATGTTTATGTTGGTGTCGAGTTGAAGTAGATTGTTATCGAGTTTTGACTTTTGTTCTTGATACTGGGTTGTTGATTTTTGCTGTTATTGAAATTGTTGTTGATGGTTGACTGAAGTTGTTAATTTGTTTGGTTGCTGAGATCGTTGATAGGTATAGGGGACGAGAAAGAATGCAACCCAGGTTGGTTATAATTGTTTGGTCCTGGGTCAGTATTTTAGTGAAAGTGGGGCGGCTCGTTGGTTAATTTTGTTATTGGGCTTGGGTTAAAATTAAAGAGGAAGAGGTAGATTAGGCTTAGGCGATTATTATTGTTAGGGTTTTAGTCAATTGTGTTTAAATCTTAACCTAATTGGAAATTAATTGGCTAATTGCATTGCAATTGTAGTCATATTGATTTCAATTAAGGTAAAATTTAATAAATTGACTAGATTTAGTCAAAATTTGAAATAAATTAATAACTAATTTAATCTCGAGCTTCTTGGTCTAATAAAACCAAATAAATATTTTCCAAATAAATTATTCTTACAAAAAAATCATATTTGAATCAAAATTTTGCTCATTTCAAGACAATCCTTGCTTAAAATCAAATTTTCAATGAATTAATTATTTAAGTAACAAAATTATACAATATCATATATACAAGTATGAGAATATATAATCGCTATTTAATATGCCAAAATTATCTAGAAAATATTTTGATGAGTTTTTTATTCGAATAAAATAAATATTATAACTCATCCGAATAAAATAAATATTATAATTTTATTTAAAATTGAAGAACTCAAAATTAAATTTAGTCATAGAGGGCAAAAATTAGGTGTCAATAAATGCCCCCTCCCTTTGGTTAGGGTGGATGCAAGTAACCCTGGGTAAAGCGAGTTTGACATTCCTAATTTTGTTTGACCACAAATTTATCTCTCAAAAGCGGTTGGTTTTTGCATGAGTTTTGGGGAGTTGTGGATGGATCTTGGAATCAGTTTCCTACATATCTCAGGTTGCGTGAGAATTCAGGCTACTTGCAGTTCATAATCTTGATTTTAAAGCGTGATTTTCAAAGGTTTCACAAGCTATTGCAATTTCAAATTTTAGTGAAATCATAAAGTTGGGGATTAAGAGAATGGTGGTGGTGGGGGGAGGTTGGAATACATTCGAGTTTTCAACACAGATCTCAACCTACATACCCCAATGATTTAGGAATCACATTGCTTGTAGTTTGACTCGATTAGTAGAAAAGATAGTCTTTTATTTTAGACGATCTTTGGCTCAGGATGAGTGATAAGTTATTTGAGCTTATGGAAAAGAGGCTTGTAACCTCTTAACCATCAATGTGGTATCTTTCACATCCATAAGCAATAATTTACCTGAACATAATTTCCAAAACTCTGAGTGCGTTATCACTTGAATTTAAAGGAAAAAGAAGGTTACTTTTAGTATGACTTTAGAAGTATCCTGAAAGTGAAATTGAAAACCAAAAATCCCAAAATATCCCACATGCCTTCTGATCGGGGTGTGGTTTGATAGTGGTGGAAGTCATCCTTTATATTGCATCCAAAGAGTTCCTCTATGGACTATTTCCCAATTTGATGCTAATAAAAAGTTCCATGTTGTGCTGCATCCTTTTTGGAGTCGTCATCACCTGTGGTTTTGAATTGAGAATTTTATCTTTTCGCATGCTCTAGACAATATCTCAAACAAAATAGTTAGTTGAAAATGTAGCATTACACTAATGTAAATTGTTGCAAACCTGTTTGGACATGCTTTCCAGAGATAGTTGATAAACCAATTTGCACAATCTGTTCTAAAAATGTTATGCCACTTTGAACAAGGTGACAACCCAGCATGTACCAGTAAAAGGCAAATGATTTATCTTGAATGTAACATGCCTCTTTTAACAAAGTGACATCTAGTGTGTCTCATTGAAAGATGGACAACCTATTTTTAATAAGCATGCCACTTTGAGTGGAGTGATGGTCCAACGTGTCTCATTGAAGGGCATGCGAACCTTTTTAAATGTAACATGCCACCATAAGCGGAATGGCGGTCCAATGTGTCTCATTAAGGGCGGATGATCCATTTTAAATGTAATATGTCACTTTGAATGGAGTGATGGTCCAGCGTGCCTCATTAAAGGGCGAACGACCCATTTTAAATATAACATGCCACTTTGAATGGATTAATGGTCCAATGTGTCTCATTGAAGGGCGGACACCCAAATTTAAATGTAAGAAGCCACTTTTAATGAGTAATGGTCCAACATGTCTCATTAAAGGGCGAACAACACAATTTAAATATAATATGCCACTTTAAATGGAGTGACGGTCCAACATGTCTCATTGAAAGGCAGATGAACCATATTAAATTTAACATGCCACTTTAAATGGGGTGATGGTCCAACGTGTCTCATTGAAAGACGTACAACCCATTTAAATATAACATGCCACTTTGAACAAAGTGACGGTCCAACATGTCTATTAAACACCTTCATTAAACTTATTAGTAGTAAATGCAATGAAAAGGCAATTATGCAAACCGTGTTTTAATATGCCACACTGAAGGAGGTGACAAACCATAACATAGTAACATCTCACTTGAAGGAGGTGACGGTCTATAATTTTCATGACCCGAGGCTACCCACTAGTAATGACATGGTGTTTAAGGCCACAAGTGACCCCAAACTAACCCATGGTATAGTACCTACTATGAACACCGAATGACATAAAAGTAAAACAACATATGCGAAAGATAAACCAACAAGTGACGGTCAATCTGAATACTTAAATATATAAAAGACATATCCAAAGTGTATGGTATAATACCAAAAACCAAAACTGTCTGTAACATCTAATAGCAACTGAAATCTGAATAACTATATAACTGTATGAAAGCCTCTAAGAATCATAAGGAGTTGATGCGACAAAGCTGCAACTAACTCCAACTAATTAATTCATAATTAAATACAAAAATAAATGAAATAACATATCACGTCCTCAATGAATGAGGACTCACCACTACTATTATGGGAAACTGCTGAGCTGTCTAAGGATGGCCGAGAAATTATGCATCTGAACTTATGTTATAGGATAACATAGCGCAAGAAAAAGCTATGCAATCAGTACTTTGAATGTACTGGTACATGAGCTAAGAAATAACTGAAATACATGCTAAAACTAAATATAATTACATGAACATGTAAAACTGAATATGTAAGACCAAGTACTTTAATACACTATTATTATATGAACAACTAGTTTAGTTTTTACAACTGACTAAGTAAATGCTAAAAACTGACTGCTTGGTCTAGTAAAACTTAATTGAAATAGACTTCCCATACTGACTAAAACTGTGGGAGCTATTATGTAACCAACATAAACCATGGTTAAAATCATGGAGTCTAATGTCTGACCCATATTGAGAAGGGTTGTTCCATCCTTGCCATCAAAGTGGAACTTGAACTGGAGTGATCACTATACTGAGCCTATTTGGTCAAGGGAAAATGCTCTTTGCCGAATCCCATAATCCTGCGAGGGAATGTATTTTTTGGGAAGTAGGGTGCCCTGAACTCTCACTTCCCCCTCGGTGCTAAATCCTACTCCTAATTGAATGACACTGGTATTATTCATGGTTTAGCATAACATGGTACTCTACTGACAAAGATCAATTGGGACTTTAAAATAGCAAGTAAACACATAGGTATCTGGTGTTCATGACCCTCCAACATTGAATGTTCTTAAAACACCATAACAACTCTTAAAACAGTAGTATGAAGTCCTAATGCAGGAGATAAAACATTAAACGATTGAGTATATAAGCATAATACGTGAATTTGAGCATGAAAACATATTAAACTTAAGGGAATACCAATTTCTCATCAAAATAATGTAATTGGTAAAAGTCATGATTTCCACCTCAAACTATACACGAATAATCTAGATCATACCTAAACTATCATAGTGACCTATTACACACCTATACTATATAAAAGTGAAACTATTACCTCCCCGCGACACCAATGCCCAGCGCGATGAGTGGAGTGTACTCCACTCGCCCTGTGGTGCTGTCACGTGTTTAATTTATTTTTTCTATTTAATTAATGGCCCCCTTAAATAAACTTAACCCGACCGAACTAATTTAATCCAATTCGAACTCGACCCAACCCAAATATTTCACCCTACCCGATCCATATTGGGTCTTGAATTTTTTTTTTAATTTTGGGTCTTTATTCTTTCAGTTAATTTGGTATAATAATTTTTCATTTTTGTACATTTCTTGATTTTGCTCTGAAGTTTACATCTTTTTCCTTGTCGGGTCTTGAAAAGTTCAACTTTTTCATACTGGGTCTTGAAATAATTTTCCATTTTCACCATTTATTGATTTTGTTCCAATGTTTAGATTTTTTTATTCCATATTGGATGTTAAAAAGTTTCAATTCTTTTTATTTTGGGGCTTTTTTTAGTCCCATTTTCCCCATTTCTTGGTTTTGTTCTAAAATTTAGATTTATTTCTATATAAGGTGTTGAAAAGTTCATTATTTTCATTGTGGTTCTTGATTTTTTTAGTCAATTTAGTGTAATAATTTCTTATTTTTCCAATTTGGTTTGAGTTTTGATGCAATTAGGTTTGTGTTTTTGATGACAATTTTAGTGGTGAATGTTGAATTTTATGGTGGTTGTTTGTGATTTTTGTGATACTAATGGTTGTATTGTGATTCAGATAATGAAATGTATGGTAGATTCTTAAAATTATTGTGGTGAAGATTTGAGTTTGATGATGATGGTGTCGATGGTGGTATTTTAATGGTTATTTTGAGAAGAAATAGCAATTGAAGAAGGTAGGACCCACATATTAAAATGAATAAATACGAAAATTTAATTTTATTAACATTTTTTCAATTGAAAAAATAATTTTTTTTAATTTTATTAACATTTTTTCAATTGAAAAATACTTAATCTAATTGTATATATTAAGAAAAATATTAATGATATAATGACAAATGAAATAGTGACACATGTATGGAAGCTGTCGTTTTAAGATATTTTTCATTCCTCTCAATCACCTTAGGAAGGTGAGTACACCTTCTCTGCCACGTCACCTTCTAAGGTGGAAATAGTTTCACTTTTATATAGTATAGCTGTGTAATAGGTCATTATGATAGTTTGGGTATGACCTAGACTTTTCGTGTATAGTTGAAGGTGGAAACCATGACTTTCTCCTAATGTAATTCAAGATAAAACATCAAACTTGTAGATGGAAACATGAATAAATACAACTCTTATGCTTTTTAGTACCTAGATCACATGATAATGCTATATTTCCAACACATAAAGATTTGGGTATGAAATTTGTCTTAAAGCATGTAAATTTAACTCGAAAAGTCTTGCATATGGGCACAAGGTTTAAAGGTTAACTTTGTTCAAAACCCCACATACCTCAATTACTGAATTCTTGAAGATTATTTGAACTTGGGTGCATGAACTCTTGGTTTCTTTGGGAAACGAGCTTGGGTTTTGTTCTTAGGAAGGAAAAGGGTTTATTGAGAGTAATTTTTAGAGGAAGGGGTAAATAATGCCAATATAGATGCCCCAAATCGTGTTATGGATGAATTGGATTGAGGGTAAAAGACTCATTTTCACCTTAAACTCTTTTATCAAGAAGTTAGGCATAGGGCATCAATGCGCTGCGCCTCTTTCTTCCAGGGAGTAACCAACACACTGCACCTCTCTTTCTCAGGGAGAGACCAATGCACTGCGAACTCTATCACTATGGTAGAGACCGATGCACCACGGGCTTATCTCTTGGACATTCTGTCTTTGCTATCCAAGCAAGTCTCAAACCTCATCCGAAAATATCAAAACTATCTTAAGAATATTATTAACCTCCCTAAACATTAATCAACTCAAAACCAAAGTATCGGGGTCGGGAAGACCAAAATAAAAATCCGTGATGTTTAGGGGTCTTGAAAATTACTAAGTCCTTAACACTTAGTGAAAATTTCAAGACTTGGACCCCTTAAACATGCAACAAAGAGCTGAGTCGAACTTAGAATATTATGGGGTGTTACAATAACATAATAACATGTCACCCTAAAGGAGGTGATGATCCATAATAGTGAGGTGTCAACCCGAAAGAGGAGACAGGTCATAACATAATAATATGTCACTTTGAAGGAGGTGATGGTCCATAACATAATAATATGTCACTCTGAAGGAGGTGACGGTCCATAACATAATAATATGTAACTATGAAGGAGGTGATGGTCCATAACATAATAATATGTCACTTTTAAGGAGGTGACTATCCATAACATAATAACATGTCATTCTGAAGGAGGTGGCGGTCCATAACATAATAATATATCACTCTGAAAGAGGTGACGATCCATAACGTAATAACACGTTACTCTGAATGGGGTGATTGTACATAACATAATAACATGTTACTTTGAAGGAGGTAATATTCCATAACATAGTAAATTGTCACTCTGAAGGAGGTGACAATCTATAATATAATAACATAATGTCTCAAATAGAGTGATGGTTCAAAGCATCCTCTTTAAAGATGGAAAATCCAAATATAATAATATGTGTCCTCTTGAAAGGGTGGATGACCCAAAATATAATAAAATGTGTCACTCAAACAAAGTGACGATTCGGTATGTCCTCTTCAAATGGGGATGACCCAAATATAATAAGATGTGTCATCTCGAATGAGCTGACAATCCAGTAATTTTCTTAGAGGGTGGAAAACCTCAATATATACGAAAGATAAAGTTGATTTCTTAAACTTCATCCTTTGAATCATAAATTCTTAAAAAAACTTGTGCATATCCTGAGCTTCTGGATAGAATTGTCAAGCTTTAAGTGGATTAGTTTGTGTTAGTTCTTAGAGGCAGTCTTGCATAACGTCACCTGCATAAATCAAACAACACTCATTAATAAAACAATAATTTGTTGTAACTAAGCCAAAAGTGTAACAGAAGATAGAGTTTAAGGATAAAGTCATTTGACTTATGATGATTTAGAGATAGTGTTTTGAATAATATATCCATAACTCAATCGTTATTCCTGATCATTTCCCTACAAAATTAGAGAAAGTATTAGAGATCATAACGAAGTAATAAAAACATAAATCAAGAGAAAAAAAAAGAAGAAAAATTGTCTGGATTATTATGACAAGGCCACGGTAGGCCTGATAGTGCCCTTTTCCATGCTTAACGATGTCAACTTTGTGACTTCACTCTTTCTGCATTCAAAGAAAAATTCTTAATTTTGAGAGACTGACTGTGTTGATATTGCTTTACTCTCCTGATGCACGTTGATTGTTAACTTCTCATCTTGAAACATATTTTTGTAGAATTTTTGAGGATCTTTCTAAAATATTATGCCCCAGTTTATAACACAGAAACTCTCAAACTTCCTTATGACATAATTTAATATGGAATTTTTGAGATCTACTAAAAAATTCTGCCCCAGTCTAGAATACAAAATACTTGGGTTCTTTCTGATGTAACATAGCTTGAAATTTGAGCACTTCTCAAGAACTATACCTCGATTTTAGCTTTAGTAATATTTGGTTGTCACCTTTGTAGTAAATGTCTACTTTTGTGAATTTTTTGAGACATTCTAATATATATATATATATATATATATATATATATACAGAAATAAAAACAACGAAGATAAATACAAAGAATATATTGAAACTAATAAAAATCAAGAAAAGTAAAGACGTCATGAAAGATGCATATGCAAATGCAATGCGATATAGATGAATGATTGATGAAAGCCATTTCATGACTTTCTATATACACCCTCTGATTTTGTATCAACCAGGTAGGATTCATGGGGTGTTTCACAATCCATATACTATAACTTATACCTCAAATTTTAGCCCACCTTTCTGACTCATTTTAACCGAGAGGGTTTTTTAAAAATGTCTCATTTTCTTTCAAAAATATTGTTTCTCAGTGGTAGCAGTATCTCATGAATGTATATGTATGGAATGAGGAGTTAATGCTCATAATCAGCTCAATATGAAGATATCTAATCTATCAAATATGCACATAAAAACAACTATATATATGCATGTATATATATATATATATGTATATATATATGTATATATATATGTATATATATATGTATATGCATATATATGTATATATATATATATACATATATATACGTATATATGTGAGTCCAAAAATCAACTCAATATGTTCCATAATTCATGATTATCAACTCAACATAGGCACTATCGGAATAAACATACATGTAAGACATCATTTAAATTATATCAACTCCTAACTCAGGCATTTGTATCATGAAAAAGGCAATCAATGCTCAAAAAGGCCTAAAATAACAATTCAAGCCTCCACACGAACATTATATCTATAATTAAGGCATTTAAATGCATGGATAAGGCCAATGATATCAAATAAAGCCTCTACATGGGCAACACATAATACCAGATATCGTTAGTCAATAATAATAAAATATAAGCCCCTACACGGGCACACAATTGTAACAGTAATTCTTGAAATATCAATCCCATAGTTATTTACCCCTATCCATTGCATGCTTTACTTATTTATTAACTACCTAGCTAAATCTAAAAGAAGTCAAGCCATAACATACGTTGAAATGATGAAATCACAACCGAATGTGCTTTAAGACAAAACTTTTCCTTTACGAACGACCTCAGAATCAATTATAATATTAAAAAATAGTATCTAAGCATTAAAAGAAAATAAATGATACTCATATTGCCCATATTTGAATTAGATCCAAAATAGATTCGAAAAATAAATGCAAAAAGAAAGGGGTAAAATTGGAATTTGGTTTTAGAAATAAAATTTCAAGGTTATAGGAGTCTAAAAGTGAAAATCTATGCAAAAATGAGTTTAAAATAAGTTCAAATAGAAGAAAAATCCATTTTGAAGCTTTACCGACAAAAATACTGAAATTTTATTTTGCAAACCATGATTAAAAGGTGTTTTTGAAGATGTAACCCATAAAAAATAATAGAAATATGATTTAGGAGCTTGCCCAAGTAAGAATGATGACAAAATCATAAATAAGAATGGTGACAAAACCCTAAAAATTGTCTCTGCCCAAAGCTTGAAGGTCCATAAATGGTGAAAAATATGAAAATGAGTCTTTTATACTATTCAAGGAATAGTGCCTGGTGTATGCGATCAACCCTTCACATTCGCGAGGGTCAACTTTGGCCATACGTAAAGTTTAGCATTTGTTTTCACTGCCAAGGCTTTGCATTTGCAAATGCTGACGAATCAGGCCTTCATGTTGGCGATAGGCTTATCGCGTTTGGAAAGAAGACAATTATCCTTCTTCGCGGACAAGGCCTATCAAAGAAGGATTTTGGGTTGCACCAGACTTTAACAAACAAGCTGAAATGTAACTAAAAAAATTTGTGAATGAACCCTCATGATTCATTTTGGGGCCCAACATAAATAAATCATATATGTTGCCAAGCTATTTTTGATGGTTCAGACTCAATGGCGATGCCGGATTTTTGAACCTAAAATTATTTTCTATAAATTTACTCCCAGGACTCCCTTTTCATTATTTTCTAAATGAAGGATCAAAATACAAAATAAAAGTCCCATACCCAAACCAACTACACTGCTAACCTGAATTCGATATACTGGACCTAATGGAACTATCCAAATCATTATCGACACCCAGAACGTAAAATATTTACCAAAATTAACTATATGACTTTTAAAGCCTCTAAAAATTACAAACTCGCCCAAAATATTTTTGATCTCATACAAAATCATGCTAACCATCCCCATACTCCAAAATCAATCTATTGAAAATATGGGGGACAGTAAAATGGTCGAAACACATAAAAAGAAAGTTTTCACAAAATAGGTCATCTTAAAATCCACCACTTAGACTCTAGTTCGTCCACAAACTAAAAGGCAAGAAAACACCTGGATCGGTAAAATGATAAGGGTAACTACTACACATGTTAGACTCCACATACCAAGTAGCTTCCTCAACAAGACGGTGTCTCTACTGAACCTTAACTACAAGAATATATATAGAATGCTAACATCTAATATCCTTGGCTAAAATGGACATTAGCTCCTCAACAAATGTCATCCTCTTATCTAATTGAACCAAATCCCAATGAAGCACACAAAACTCATTTGTGATATAGCATTGAATCATAGATCTATGAAAAATTTAATGAATGACTTAAAAGTCTGGAAGTAAGTCCAACTCATAAGCAACTTCCTGATTGACCAAAGAATCTCAAAAGGTCCGACATATCCAAGGCTAAGATTGACCCTCTTCCCAAATCTCACCATGCCCTTGACGGGAAACACATGAAGGAAGAGTCGATCACCAATCCCTAACTTTAAGGCACGAAGCCTACGGTCTGCATAAATCTTTTGCCTACTCTATCTTTCCCAAAGCCTATCTTGAATCATCCAAACCTTATCCGAAGACTGACAAAGAAAATCAGTACCATATGGTATAACCTCTGATGTCTCAAACCAACTAATAGGACATACAAATCTTTAAAAGGTTTCATGCCAAAACTCAAATGGTAACTATTATTATAAGAAAACTCCACAAAGGCCAAATGCTACTCCTACTGACCTTCGAAGTCCATTACACATGCGTGGACCATGTCCTCCAAAACCTGAATAGTCTGCTCTGACTGACTGTCGGTCTAAGGGTAAAAAGTTGTGCTAAGGCCCACTTGAGTACCCAATCCTCCAAAAAAGTTTGCCACAAGCTAAAGGTGAACACTGATCCCCTGTGTGAAATATTCGACACAAGTACCCCATAATGATAATCTATCTCACGAACATAGATACGAGCCAACCTCTAGACTCTGAAGAAAATCTAAATAGGTATGACCTGGGCTAATTTGATCAATAATACATAATGATCCAAATATTTTTAGACCCATGAGAAGTATGACGCAACCCACTCATAAAGTCTCTAGTGATCCCATCTCACCTCCACTCAGGAATGGGTAATCTCAGAAGCAAACTACCCAGTCTATAATGCTTGGCTTTCACCTGCTAGCGACACAAATTATGAGCTACAAAATTGGCCACATCCTTGTTCATACTACCCTACCAATAGATCTACTTCAAATCAAGATACATTTTAGTCACTCATGGATGGATAGAATATCTAGAACAATGTGCCTTCTCCAAAATCAGTCTCACCCATCCACCAACTCTTGACATACATACTTGACCTCCAATCATAAAAAAACCATCAGAATTAAGAGATCATACCTTATATTTTCCACTCAACACTTTATCTCAAATTGCTCTCAAATTATCATCATCAAACTGGTGAGCTCGAATCTGCCCCATCAAAGAAAAGCTAGCATCGATAAAGGTTAAGACACTTCCAAGTGTCAAAATATCAAGTCTAACCATCTAGTTAGATAAGGATTGAACCTCTAAGGCTAAAGGCTACCCTTGGGTCAAGAGGTGAGCTAAGCTTCCTATACTATTTGGCTTTCAGTTCAAGGCATCTGCAATCACATTAGCCTTTTACAGATGATATGGAATAGTGAGGTCACAATCCTTAACCAACTCAAGCAAGCATTGCTACCTCATATTAAGATCTCAATGACTGATGAAGTAAGAAGTGAATAGTCCAAGAAAATCTCACAATGAACTCCATACATGTAACGATGCCATAACTTCAACATAAACACTACGGCTACCAACTCCAAATAATGGGTAGGGTAATTGCTCTCATAAAGCTTCAACTGATGAGCAAAAAGAACTTTTCATACTGCTTATCAAAATATAAGCAATTACTTTTTAAAAATACTTTTTCAAAAACACTTTTGATAAAATATATTGATCAAACATGTTGTTAGATTGTAATTATGATTGTAATAGTAACAAATATCAAAATTTTAAGTAGATTATTAAAAATCTTGATTGAGGGGGCCCTAAACATTAAAAAACATTTGTTAGATAGTATTTCCTATATAAGAAAGAAATAGTTAACATACTTTCTTTCCTATTTAGGAAATACTTTCTAACAAATATTTTGTCAGTGTTTAGGCCCCCCCCCCCCCCAATCAATATTTTTAATTATACTAGACATTTTGATATTTGTTGACATAAGAAATCACCTTACCCTCCTATATCAACATGACACTCAAACCAACACCAAGCATCACAAAATATGGTAAATTCATACCCTTCTTGGGACAAGTCAAAATAAGAGCCGAAGTCAACAACTCTTTGAGATTTTGCAAACTCTTCTTACATACATCCAACCACTAAAATACAACATTTTTTTGACTCAGATTTGTCAAAGGAACTGGAATAGATGATAAAGCCTCTACAAAACGCCGATAATAACTTGTTAAACTAATGAAAATCCTATCTTGATAGGAGAAGTAGGTCTAGCTCAATTATTAATTACTGCTACCTTCGTTGGTTCAACCATAATACCATATCCTTGGTCACCACATGACCTAAAAAGAGAGATAGAATCCAACCAAAACCACTTGATAAACTTTACATAAAATTTTTTATCATGCAACCTTTGATGTACAATCCTCAAATGCTTTACATGGTTGGCCTCACTCTTGGAATAAACCAAGATGTCATTAATAAACACATCAAAGAGGAGCCAAGATATGATTAACTCCATAATTACTATAGGGGTATTGTTCAATCCCAAAGACAGGACCAAGAACTCATAATGACCATACTAAGTCTAAATAGCCATGTTAGATACATTTGAATCTCTAATCTTCAACTGGAGAAAACCAAATCTCAAATAAATATTAGAAAACACCAAAACATCGTGAAGATGTCCAAGAAGATTATCAATGCAAGGAAGAGAATACATGATCTTAATTATTACCTTGTTCAACTACCTATAATCAATACACATAACATAGAACTATCCTTTTTCTTCATGAACAAGACTAGTTCACCACAAGGATATACACTAGGTCTAATGATCCCTTTAATAAATAAATCTTGTCACTATTCCTTTAAATGATTCAACTCAGTCGAGTCCATCCTATATGGACTGATGGAAATAGGTTTGGTGCCCGGCTCTTCATCAATATCAAAATAAATATTATGATCATGAGGCATAATAGGCAAATTCATAAGAAACAAATCTATTAACACATGTATAACCTGAATGGAATCCATAGGAGGCGATAAGGAAACACTAGTGTAATGGATATGAGCCAAATAAGGCAGACACTTTCTCTTTATCATTCAATGAGCATGTAGAAAAGACATAACACCCTTTGGATTCGAATTAATGATACCCTTTCACGATATTCTCAGTACACCCAGCGTAGCTAAGGTCACAGTCTAGGTATAATAATCCAAAATAGAATGATAAGGACCTAACCAATCCACACCTATAATTACATCATAATCAACCATATCTAAGATAATAAAGTCTACAGGGTCTCACAACCTGCAAAAGTAACCACAAAAGATCAGTACACCTAACCCACTCCTAAAGAATCTCCTACAAGGGTGGAAATATAATGAGGCATAACATGAGGCTCACATGTAACATCAAAACCAAAAGGAAAATATATAGACACATAGGAGAATGTATACTTGTGGTCAAATAACGCAAAGGTAGATATGTAGAGAATTAGGACAATACCTGTAATACTGCATTAAAAGCCTCTACCTTAGGCCTCCCAAGTATAACATAACATCGACTTTGTCTACTCTCATACTGAGTAACCCCATGACTACCTGCACTAGAACTACTGTAACCATCACTACTACTCTGTGAACTACCTCTTACTGAAAATATCAGAGTAGGGCAAAGCAAAAATTAAGAACCCTACTGAATGGGTTCATACAGACATCGAGGGAAATTGTTGGCCATATACACAAGCTCATTACATACAAAATACCCCTATATCCTGATTTAATATCGCAACCCAAGCCAAGGCTCTAGATGCGATGAACATCCTAAATTGCGAAGGCCCAAGAGCCCTTCTCTAACTGGCAATCATATACACAATTCATATACTGTAAGGAAAATACAGAAAAACATGACAAGACAAAAACATGGTCATTCTTTTGCTTTAGCTGAATAATATAAAAATGGGTTCATAAAATATTCAAAAACATCTGACACTAGTCAGGAAATCTCTACCAACTCAAAACTATTGCTGTCTGAATACTGGGATAAGCCCCCAGTCAGACCATAAACCAAAATAAAATATCAATGTCAAATCAACAAGGCCATTTGAAATAAGGGAGGTTCACCAACTGTAAACTTCAGACAACCCAATCTACTGCTTAGCGGGACCCCAGGATTGTGTCTCAGATCCTGAAATATAAGGAGTCAATACAGATGTACTGGTATGTAGAACAATACAAAGTAATGCATTTATATATAACATAAGTGAGAGCAATTCATAAAACCTTTTACGTATAAAATATGAAAACACATGGGTATACTTTAAAGACTTTGAAACCTTTCTTTGAAAGCTACGACTCACTCTTTATCTTACTTTTGAGCTAGGTGGTACATCCTATATATCTGAAAGTATCCCATGGGCTATATGGGATCTGCCCTTAACTTGACAACCAAGCCCCCAACCTAAGTTTGCTTCAAGGGTTGGAGTATCTGAATCTGATATTTCATAGGGCACTAGGCCAACATATAATCCCTCTTTGGGGACATAATAAACCCATATCGGCAAAACATGGTTTTGCATAATGAATAGTCTAACTCATACCTACTTTGGGTAACCTCCTAACTCTCTTTAAGCCCATTTTTCACTCTTTAAGACATACATTCTATGAAATTAAATCTAAAAATCTTACTCTGGTATGGCATTCATCTGATTGGTATCGTTATACCAAGACTTGCAAGTATATTTCTAAGCCATAAAATATTAAGTTCAAGTCTCTTCATTTAAAACATAAAGTTTGGACCACCATATCATTTAAACAGTTCAAGATAATTCATGTTTCAAAAAATATGTCAAATTATGCAAAGACTCTCTCTTTTCAATATTTCAACAAATATGTGGTGGTCAAGTAATTTGTAACAAACCATGCAATCTCTTTGAATCACCATTTTTTATTTATATTAGAAAGAATCACCTTCTCTTCAGTTCATATCCAAAATCAAGGCTTAAAAAATAGTAAAGACATTTGAATCATACTTCTCAATATGCAATTGAATAATTCATAACATATAAAAACAAGAGGTTTTACAACAAGAGAGGGATTTTAATTGTCCACGCTCTCAGTTCAGTATTAGAACTCAAAAATAAATACATACATATATACGAGTACAAATCTAATTTAGGGGAAGGCCTCAAGACCAAAACATTATCCTAAAAAGGATTTCACAAAGCACAATTGTAAATGTACATTCATAACCCATTGCAAATTCATGATTTTTGAACATTTAAACTTTATCAAAATAATTTCACCATGCCCATGTAGTTTAGGAAACCTCCACGTACCTTAAATTACTTAGTTTAAAGAGTAGAACATGAATCTTGATTTGTTCCTTGGAAATCTTGGACTTAAGGATTGATTTTTTCTTGATTTCTTGTTCTTAGAGGAAACCCTAACTTGATCTTGTATTTAAGAGTGAAGAGAGAATTTTAATGTTGTATAACTGATAATAATTAATTAATAACATTTAGAACGTAATTAAATTCATGGGAAAGGTTTTTGGAGTGAGGAAAAGATCAAAATACCCCTAAGGAAACCAAAAAAAGTCGCAGAACTTCATCAGTTGATCACCAAGGTTGATGGGCTGTGACTCAGGTGATAGGCCGTCACCTAGGTCATCACTTTTGAGTGAATTTTACCACTTTCTGCCCTAGGCTGATGACTAGTGCTGATAGGCTGTCACCTAGTTGATAGGTCGTCAGCCTTGTCATCATATTTTGGTAGATAGACACTTCAAAGTTAAACGAGTATAAATTTCTACTCTACTATCGAAATAAGGTGAAACTTGTTGCGTGAGAAAGAAGACTCGAAGCACTTTTATTTGGTATATAGTAGGCCCTATAACTAGCTATATATAAGAAGTTATGGTCGATAGAAGTTGACCCAAGTTTAGACGTTCATTAAAACTTAATTGATAGAAGAGTTTTTAACTCGTCTTTGAGTTTGAAGATTTTTATGACCTTAATTCATATTCAAAGGTATTCACACATTATAGGATTGATCATCACACATATATTAACAAAGAATTATTGGGTTCGGGTCTATACACATAAAAAAGATGATTCAAACTTTAGCTTGAAAGTGCGGGGTGTTACATGTAATTAAGAAGGTGTGAATAAACTAGAATAATTGCCCTGGCCTAAACAACCAATCGTGTAGCCTCCACCTGGACGACCTGATGCCTAACTGCCAAAAACTATAAAACCTAAAGGCCTACCATTCATCCTTATAACATAGCCAAGACAATCCTACCATGATAAGCACGAGAACCACTGATAGAGAAATCTCTACCTCTACAGGCATATCTAATAAAATCACCTTGATGATGCACCTTATTGGTATCTTCTTGAGTAGCCTAGAAAATAGACTTGGTAATTTTGGCATACTTGATAATACACTGAAAAGAAACCCTTGAAATAACCATTTGGGCTGAAGCTAACTAATGTTTTCCATTAAACCATTTTACACACTTCTAAATTTTCTCATACTTGGGGGAGATTCTAGCAGCTGATTATCTAGATAAAGTATAAAAACGCATCTTATACTCAGTAATGGACATAAAACTCTGCTCTGAGTGATCAAACTCATCACGTATATGATCTCTCAAACTACACCACCCAAATCTCTCTAAGAATGCCTCAAAAAACTGAGTCCAAGTGAACCCTAAGGCTTATAAGTAGCAAGAAACCTCTACCAATCCCTAGCCATATTCGTTAACTGATAGGTAGTTTAAGCAAATCTATGAGACTCAAGGGATCCAAGATTATGTAAATTCTCCTAACAGTCAATCTAAAATCATAGGCATTATCTCTAACAACTCCATTAAACTTGGTCAGACCCAAGTGAATAAAACTTTCTTATCTCTTCTAATCATTAGACAACATAACTATATGCAAAGAAACCTGATAGATAGTAAGTTTGGTAGGCAAAGAGTCCTTATGTTGGAGTATCATAGATGATGGTTGCACCCTAGAATTATGAATTCCATAAGTAGATACCAACACTGGTAATGCAACAATAAAAATTTGAGGAATACCAGGTACACTCAAGGGAACACCCTCTAAATTACTCAAGAAACAAACCAAAAGATCTTGAAGCACTGGGGTGTCAACTAAACCCGGTGGAACCTAATATGCCCCTACATACCTTATCTGATACTCATCTCTAGAGCACATAACCTCAGGATTGAGAAATGCCTTCCTAGATCATCCTATGGTTTGGGTAACTCCTTGTGCCTATGCTCTAGCTTTGGTTGACTGTGATCCCTTTTTATTCTCAAATTGAGGATCCCATATTGAGTACCAACTAAAAAACTCTAGATATAGACATAGTTCACACTATTTGTCTAGAAAAGACTGGAATACAATTTTAGAATTTTGGGTATAAACAACCCGCATGACAAGGAATCAAACTAGAAAAGCTTTTCCTAAAGATATCTTATAGCTTCTCAAAGATAGATACATATGTCTATGTATTGATCCGTGAAACTCTAATAGGCATCCTGCTCTTACAGTTATGAGACCAGTGAACTTGGATGCTCTGATATCAATTTTTCATGACCCAAAAATGAGGTCATGATAGCACTTGTTGCTTCCAACCTTGACAAGCAATCCAATCACTGAAAAAGGAAAGAAAACCCCAATAAGTAATGAAATTAGCATAGCGAGACTTTTAGAATGAATTCAGGCCAACCCAAAATATAAATAAAGCAAATATTTAAAAAAATGACGTAAATCACCTAAAATATGGAGTTATAGAGTAATAAATCTAGTACAACATCCAAAAACTAGAATATAAAGCCTATCTCTGAATCCAAATTAAAGGCAAGGTAAAATAAAGAATGGCATCTGGAATCTGCCCTGAATACTAGGACAATCCAATACCTCAAATTTGAAAAAACTCTACTAAAAACCTCAACTACTATGCACTCAAACTTGGATTTACATCAAAAAGGCATAGTAGGTATGAGTACAATCCACTTGTATAGTAGGTATCATAGGCCTATTGAGAAAAGTAGAAAATTAGGTAAGTGAAGTAACACTATGAGCATGCAACTTACAAGTAGAAAATCCCCAAAAGATATATCACATCGTCTTCATTAATAGTTCTATTATATAAATAAAAATAAAAACAACACAAATATTCACAAAGAATACACTGAAGCTAACACAAATAAAGGAATTTAAAGGAATCATGAAAGATACATATATAAATTAAATGCAATAAAATGTGGATGGGATAAATGGTGAAAGCCATCGCATGACTTCCCATATACCCCCAACGAGCTCACCACTCCTAGCTTTCATCTAGGACCGATGGTGCGTTCACAACCCATATGCTATAAATCTTAGAGGACCGATGGTGCGTTCACAACCCATATACTATAAATCTTATCTCAAATCTCAACCCACATCATTGGATTATGTTTATGGAGAGGGTTTTATTCATAAAATCTTACTTTCTTCAAAAAATAGTGCTCATCAATTGTGTTAGTATCACATGAATGTATATGTTTAAAATGAGGATGTAATGCTCACAATCAACTTAATATAAAGATATCCAATCCATCCAACACATGTATGAATGTATATATGTATAATGTATAACTAAGCCAAGAAATCAACTCAAAAAGTCCACAATTCTTCATATCAACTCAACTTAGGAACCATCAGAATAAACATGTATGCAAGACATTATTTAGATCATATCAATCCCGAACTCAAACATTTCTATCATGGAAAAAATAACTAATGATCAAAAAGGCCTAAAATAACAATTCAATCCCTTACACAAGCATTATATCTAGAATAAAGGAATTGAAATTCTCAAATAAGGCAAATCATGTCACATAAAACCCCCATATAGGAAAACACAATACAAGATATTACATTTGAAGAACAATGTAATATAAGCACCACATGGGCACACAATAGTAATAGTAATTCTCTAAATATCAAACTCATAGTTATTTTACCCAACCCATAACAAACTTTACTTATTTATTAACTATTTGCCATGGTTTCATGACACTTTCAATGATGAAAATGAGGAAATTATGCAAGAACTTAGGATTTTGTTGGGCATGATATATTTTTGTGGTATTATAAAGGATAAAAAGGTTTGGAGGAAACTTAGAGAAAAAGGATCAAAAATTAACCATGGAAGAAAAATTCTGAGTTCCACGAGTATGGTCCACGACCAGTAGATTGGACCCACGACCCATGGAAAGTACTCATGAGTTAGGTTCTGAAGGTAAAGACAAGATAGTTTCTCGGATGTAACCTATGACTAGTGACTCTAACCTATAATTCTTTAATGGTCGTCGTGAACTATATACTGAGGATAAGTCCAGAGTATGATTTCCATGAGAGAGATCTATAACCCGTGGACTAATTCACAACTCTAGTCCATGAGTCGTAAGAAGCTACTAACCTGGTTCTTCTACATAATTTAGGAGAGGATTATTTTGTATTTATAAAGGTTTTATGATTATTTTATGCACTACTACATTATTTGAGGTTCTTAGACATATTATTGATCTTGGAATTAGTGACATTGGTTTATATCGAATTTTCGATTTCTGAGTTTTTTCTTATTTTGTAAGTACACAATTATGCATTCATCTATGAATTCTTCTTAAATACCTATGATCATGAGTAGCTAAACCCCATAACTAGGGTTGTGGAAACCATGATGAATTAATGAAATGGGTTATGTGCAAATCCATTCTAGACCCATGTGCTTGCATGTATTGGTATTTTCTTCTCTTTTATTTCTTTTCTAACGGTTGCCAGTGCTAAGAACTCATATGTATTCTAGACTTACTTGAGAAAGAGGTAGAAATTAGGAAAAAGAGACAAAAATAAAAATTTAAACCAATCAACCTTTATCTAATTAACTTAATCCTTAATTGGGATAATTAGTATAAGATTACAGAATAAGGGTTAATAATGCGACACTCTTAGTCCAAGGAGATTTATAAAATGTATTTAAATTAAGGTCGAGATATAGTTAGATGATACATATCTTATTATGTTTTGCATGTAAGGCATCAGGATAGTCTACTATCATGAACAACTTATGGAATTATGAAGTCATGGGGATCACAATCCTAGTGCTTATCTCATATTGATCATAATCCAATTAATAAACAACTGTTACTATTATAATTTACTTTCACAAAACCCCCATTTTAATTTTCTTAATTGCAGTACGTAGACAAACTCTTGAAAGAATTTTGGCTTATTCCTCATGGAATCAACCCCAACCTTGTTGGGTTTTATATTTTATTCAATAACCCCTTTATACTTTTTGAGAGGTGTAATTTTGGTGCCGTTGTTGAGAAATATGATTACGAATTGATAGATTGAGTTTGTTGAAGTTGTTGGTTTTATTTGTTGATATTTAATTTTTTTACTATCTCTAGGGAACACATCAGTGTATGCCTAGTACTCGGAGTTTATACAATCCCCTAATTCTATTTAATCCTGAACTTGAGAGAACTTTGAGATAGAATGAATAGATAGAGAGAGTAGGAATTCATAATTAAGGAGCCCTCCTCAAAGGGGTTCTTATGACCTAGAAATATTGAATCGACCACTTTAACATCATGCATAGAAAACTACAGAGTAAATTACTTCTCACTTAATGTAAAAGGAAAATGGTAGGCAAGTAGCTGCACAAAGAGCAGCTAGGGAAGAAAGAGGTAGACTGGAAGAGGAAGATCATCTAGCTGTACTTGATGTGAGGGGTAGATTGAGAAGAAACAGAGAACAACAACCTATCCAATAATATCTGTGGTGTATAATGATCTAGAAAATTATTTGGGGGCATATCAACCAATTAAACAGGTGCAATTATTCCTTTAGAATTGCCTTAATGTACCAAGTTTAATATTATAAAGGCAATGTTCCAATTGCTGAACTTGAAGGGTGTGTTTGTTGTCCTACCTACCGATGATGCAAATAGGCATATTATGAATTTTATAGGTATCTACACTTCATATAATTTTCCTGTGGTGAGTCAGGATCCCATACGACTTAGATTATTCCCATTCTCTCTGCTAGGTAAGGCGACTCTATGGTTAGGTTAGTTGCCTTGTGGATCTATCACCACTTGGAATGAGTTGAGGACTTAGTTCTTGGATTATTTTTTCCCTCCCTCCAGAATTCCATAATTGAAAAATGAGATTTATAATTTTTGATAGTTGCATTCAGAATCACTAAATGAGATATAGTTGAGGTTTAAAAATAATATAAAAAGTATTTCAAATTACAAAATCACGAGTCAAAACTTGCTTGAGATATTCTATAGAGCCTTGAACACTAATACTAAGGTTGTAATGGATACTATCATAGGTGGAGCCTTTATGAGTCTACAAAGCTAGAATGTTTCTAGAATATTAGACTGGATCACTAAAACCTACTGAGGATGGCATACACAAAAGGTGGACAAGTATATCGGTACTTATGCAATTGGAGCCTTCAATGAGCAAAGAGTATTAGATGAGATTATAGCTTAAGAGGTGGTATAATAGAGGACTGATATTGGCTTGCTTACGAAGTAATTTATACTAATTGGATTGGAAAATCTAAATATAGTAGGTGCAGAAAGTATGGATTCTAGACATAAAGAGTCAAATTTCGAGAAAGAAGCTAATTCTCTTCATAAGAAAGTGTTGGATTTTTGAGCCAAGGGTCAAGGGTCTAATAAATAAAATTAGAACTTGAGGCAAGGGAATCGAGGTAGAAACTATTATTGAGACAGGTATAGAGATAAGAATAGAGAGCATGATGGTGATTAGAGGAGGAAAGATGACTATAGGGAAAAGGGTGGTCTCTATGTTTTGTCATGGAATTGGGATGCTAAATTTGGAAACTTAAAAATATAAACCTTGTTTGCAAAGGGTTCAAAAATCCAAGAGATATTCCTTGAGGAAATTAAGGTAGACAGTTTTGAGGCGAACCAAAATATAGCGTCATACGCATATGCTATTAAGCTTCTTGAGTAAAAACTTAGGCAGATGTCTGCCAAATTGAACTAACATCAACTAGGCACTCTTCAAAGAAATACTATTCAGAATCCTAAGAATGATAATAATTTTCTAGCTCTTACTATTCGGAGTAGTGAGGCCACTATTAATCCACCTATGTTTGTGGTTGATAATGTAAGAAATAACATTGTGAGCATTGATAATGTAGACGCTGATGAAATAGAAAATTTAGTTATGAATGATGAGGCCTATCACAAGGATCTAGCTACCAAGAAAGAAACTAATACCAACAAAAAAGGGTAAGGAGGTCACATTAGTATTAAAGACCATTACCCGACCCACTCCATCTTTTCCCCAAAGATTAATGAAGAAATCCAAAGAGGGAGAATTTTAGAAGTTTATTTCTATACATAAATAGTTTTCTATCAATACGCCAATTGTTAAAGATCTAGAGCAGATACCGAGTTATACTATGTTTATGAAAGATTTAGTGATAAAGAAGAGGATGGTGAGTTTTTAGCCTACTGATAATATGCACCATTGTAATGTGATGAGTGATAAATTTACCACTCATTGACATCCAAATTCGTGCTCACTACTATGGTTAAATTGTGTAAATAAGGGAAATTTGCCATTTGAATGCACTAATTCTCATGGTTCACAAGTTTATAGGTAATTGGAAGAAAATACAAAAAGTAAGCTAAAAAAGGAACAAAAGGGGAAAAGTTAGTAAAAAAGCTATAAAACTTGGAGTAGGGATCGACCCTCACTGACCACAATCACAGTCTGAGGCTCACGATCGTGACCAGTCAAAGCCTTGTTAATTCTTGCTAATTGCGAAGTTAATACCATGATTTCAGGAGTCGCTATCATGATCATCTAATGGCGATTGCGATGACACAACTGAAGCTCAAAGTGTAGTTTTGTAATTATGTATTGCTAAACCATATTCTCAATAGAGCAAAGCCCTTACACAATTAAGGCATCTTTAAACTAGAATTCAATTTTTTTTTGGAGAAAAACCTTACCAATTTGGGAAAGACAATTGTTGCTAAATTTCCCAAGAGATTTTTAGTTGTGAATTGTGATTGAAGCTTTGGGATTATTCTGGTTTTGTTATCAATGGAAGCATTGGGTGATAACTTGGATATATATCCTTTATGTAATCTCATGAGTAGCCAATATTTATCTTAGGGTTATTATTGATTAGGGTGTTAAAGTGTATGGGTGTTGATTTCTAGTCCTAATTATTAGTTATTGATATTGTGTTTTCCTACTACTCTTGTTGTAATTAATAGTAGTGGGTGAAAATCCCAATTTGACTTAGATCCCACATTATCCTTGAAAGAGGGATGTGGTTGATGAGTAGTAGTGAGCAACTATTTGATACTAGTTATGTCGTTAATATTGTCTTAGAAATAAGGATGTTTTGTGTGTAGCTAGATTGATTGGTATCACCCTATAAATAGAGATGTTTTGTTGAGGTTTTGGAATGGTGAAATTCTTACTCTAATAAGCTATTCAAAAGAATCCATGAGTGCAACTTAGTGTGTATTCAAAGGCTCACATTAAAAATTAAAATCTAGCCTACCAATATAATTTACTAAGAAAAGGACTAACCTTCAATTACCCATGTATTTATGACCCCTAGGATAAGTATAACCCCAAGATTCTTCTCTCATTGGACTGTAATCAACAATTGTTGCATTTATTTAATGTCATAAGAAAATTTTCTTCAAACACGATTTAAACCAAACCCCTATTTAATTTATGTTTTACTTTAAGTGTACATTGTGGGTCAACTCCTTGTGACTTTCAACATACATCGTATTTGAAGACTAAATTACACTCCTCGTGGATTCGACCCCAACCTAAGTTGGTTTATTATATTGACAATGATTTCCTTATTCCAAAATAATGGAGTAAGTTGAGTGTTATTAAAAATGGCGCTTATCGAAGAGTGAAAATTAGTTTTAACTTATTTGGTGTTGATAGTAACTTTGGCTTTACCCATAGTGTTTGTTATATATGTTTTTTATTGTTTTTGTTTTTTTTATAGGTGTGTTTAATAGTGTCCACGATATAATGAGTGAACATTGAATCAATGCCGAGACCTTTGATGGTCCCCTTGATGATAATGATCAACTTTATGATGCGGGGCATGCTAGTGCTATATGTATCCCACTGAATAAAAGAAATAGGGTATTACATGTCATAAGTGTGATGCTTCATATGCTATAAATGAAAGGTCTCTTTGGGGGTCAAGCTCATGAAGATTCAAATCTACATTTAAAGAATTTTATGGAGGTGTGTGCCCCCTTTGATATCGCTCATGTCTCATAAGAGTCCATACATTTATACCTCTTACTATTCTATCTAATGGGAGAGGCGGTGTTATGATTGACGTCTCTACCCACTGGTTCCATCACATTATGGGCCAAACTTATCGATGCTTTTTTAGATCAATATTTCCCACCATAAAAGATGTTGCAATTATGAGACGAAATCATAAATTTTCATCAACTCAATGGAGAGACTCTATATGATGTTAGAAAGAGATTTAATGAAAATATTATGCAATATCCTAACTATGAAGTACCAGATAAGATGCTCCTGTAGGGCCTTGGACAAACTAAATAAGACTGTGGTGGACAACGTGATCGATAGATCACTTGTAAGGCCATCAAATGGTGTGGCTTCTACTTTTCTTGAACAAATAACAAGGAAAAAGAGAAGGTGGCGCACCAAAGGTATCGAGGTAGCCATGGGTTCTCCCACTGCCTCGATTGTGAACAAAAACAAAAGAAAGAAAGAAAAAGAGAGGGAGAAAAATATGGCCAAAATGATGACACAATTCGACCTTCTTACAAAGCATGTGATGGGTGTACCCACAAAAGTGGTCAATGACATGGTTCCTAAAGGGTATGATAAGGATGATTCAAAGGCCCCTGATGAATAAATTAGATACTTGGCTAACTATTTGGGAGGTTCTCGCTCGGTCTATTAAAGGCAAAGTGGGAACCAAGGTTGGAATAGTTATGATCGAGAAAGGGAATAGCATGATCGAGATAAAGATCATGATTGGAGGGATAAATATAGGGAGCATGATAGATATATTCCCCCCATGACTGAGTGAAGAGCAAGGAGTCAAATCTATAGATCCCAAAAAGTTCAAAATCAAAGATTTTTTTGCTTGAATCTTGATGAGAGTGGAAAAGACGGATAAGATAGTATGAGAATTAAATGGAGAATTTTCTCAAATAAACCAAATGGTTGTATTGCACTCCACCTCAATCAAGTAGTTAGAGACTCAAATTGGTCTAATCTCAACCACACTTATTGGTAGGCCTAATGGTGGCCTCCCAAGTAATATGGTGGCATATCTTAAAATTGATGCTCTTGTCTTAGTAATTTCCAATTGAAGCTGTAAAGAATGGTACACAAAAGGTTGGGGTCAAAGAAAAGTCTCTTGATGATCAAATGAACACAAAGAAGAAACATGTGGGTTCGTCAGATGATGAGGCTCCAAAGTCTCAAGAAGGGGATGATGAAGAACCAATAATAATTGAAGAGATGGTTGATATGGAGGGAAATCCTAAGGTAGTTTAGGGCGCTGAACCACAATGTGACCCCTTGTCTCAAATGAAAGCCCCTACCCCATTCCAACAAAGGCTTAAGAAAAAAGAGGAGAATGTTAAACTCAAGAAGTTCCTTGCAAAACTTGGCAATCTTTTAATTAATATCCCATTCCTAGAAGCAATTCAAGAAATCCCGAGATATACAAAGCTAATGAAGGAATTGATGTCCAAAAAATGCCTTGTTGATGGTGATACCATTGAAGTGAACCATAGTTGTGGAACTATCATTACTAGTGCTATGGCAGAAAAGAAAGAAGACTTGGAAGCCTTTATAATCCCTTGCATCATTGGGATACATAAATTTGAGTAAGCCTTATATGATCTTAGTGCATGCATAGATCTAATACCATATGCAATCTATCAAAGACTTGGTTTTGAAACTTCTACTCCCATAATAATGAGGTTTTTGATGGCGGTTCACTCTATTAAGAAATCGGTTGGAGTTTTGTACGATGTCTTGGTAAAGGTCGGTCATTTTATTTTGTTGCCAGACTTTGTAGTCATTGATTGTGAAATTGACTTGAAAATGCCCTTTATTATTGGAAGGCCGTTTTTGGAAACCAGGAGAGAAATTTTTGATATGGAGCAAGGGGAGATGAAATTTTAGGTACAAAATGATAAAGTTTCCTTTTGAGTGTGTAAAACTGAGAAACAACCAATAAAATTTCAAATGGTGTCCATTATTGATGTGGTGGACATAGAAGTGTATGAAGAGTCCCTAAAGGATACAAATTGATGATTGAAGAACGTCGTGCCATGATGATAAATTAGGTTCTAGGTGGGAGGCAGCCCATCAATGCCATGAAAGTGGCCCATATCCTTTGAAATTTGATTGTTAGAGTAAGTTTCACTTTTTTGTGATTTATCCATGAAATTTTTTTGATTTAAGGTATGTTGAAGAGGTTGAGTAAGGGTCAGGGCGGTAGATTTTAATTTTGGGCTGAGCAGTGAAAGAAAAAAAGGGAAAAAAAGCTAGCCTCAATTACTAAGATCGCGATTAGCATGCTATCACAATTACAGTAGCTGTTTCACCACATTTATGATGATATGACTATGATTGTAGTATCCATGTCATCACAATCATGATAATCTGACCGTGATCATGGTCAAGTTTATTTAAAAGATGAACAATCACCCATATTTTCTCTCTCACTCTCTTTCAAATTACTTTAAATTCCATCCATTTTTATTGTGTTGTGAGCATCCAAAGGTGCATAAGCATCACCTCTGCATCCCCAAATCCGGTATGTGCTTTAAATTATTTCTTTTTATACTTGTGTGTGGTCCTTAGGAATCTTGTCTTAGGAATGACCTAAAATTGTGATTTACTTGCTAAATCCTTAGTTTAATTATACTTGTTAGTGTGTTTGGCTGTTGTTATTGGTATGTAGATTGATGGGGAAGTTTTGACTACCCTAATTTGTTCAAAATTTATTGAAATAGCATATGCACACAAAGTGATTGATTAAATGCTTGAACAAATTCCTTACTAGTTTTTCTATGTTCTAAGGGCATAATTGAGTATCTAGGGACTATGTTTCTTGTTCTTAATTAAAATTTTTATTTTGGAACACAAATTGGAATTGAAATTGGAATTTTTGTGAAATTTGGTCTGACAGGCCTTAGATACCGCGATCACGGCCACAGGAGTACGATCACATTAACACGATGTCGGTTCAGTGGTCCGTGATTGCGGCATCTGAGGCTATTTTTCAGCTAGGACCAAAAATCCTTCAAGTCCATTTCTTCCTTAAAAAATCCCAAGACATCATTCCATTAGCTTAATTAAATAACATAGTATAGTTTTCGCATGTAAATGTTGATTATTAATGTTGTTTTGTTGTTCTCAGGTTTTTAAAGTTAAATATGGGAGATTATGGCCAAACTCACTTTATGGCCCTAGAGTGACAAACCTTGTACTATGCTAATCTCCCTAAGAAAATACTACTTCTAGAGAGGGGTATATATTTGGATAAGTTGCTAGAAAATCTCCCAGCATTCCGTGACAGATTAGTGGCCACTGGGTGGACATGATTCACCTCGGATCCATGTGAGTGAATAAACATTGGGTGAGGGAATTCTATGCTAACCTTAGCATAGTATATTTCTCTGAACCAATTATAAGTATCCAGGGGAAGAGTCTTCATTCGGGTCCAAGCAAATAAATGACCTATATGGGTTTTCGGATGAGGATATGGCACAATTTGAGGCAAAGGGATGTGAACTGGGGAGCTAATTTAGCTGAAGGATTGTGTCCTGGTAGAGAGGTATCTTGGGTATCTATCAAGATAGGGATATAATGGAATGATTTCACGTTAGAGATGAGGATATAGTTAGCCATCATGTGTAGCTAGGTTTCCCCATGCACTAATTTGACTTATGTTCCAGATGCATGAGCCCGAAT
Organism: Capsicum annuum; assembly: GCF_002878395.1. NCBI lineage: Eukaryota > Viridiplantae > Streptophyta > Magnoliopsida > Solanales > Solanaceae > Capsicum > Capsicum annuum. The sequence goes on from NC_061115.1 coordinate 95,342,414, forward strand.
AGTTGCATGTATCCTAAAAATATTTCTTTGAATGTTGGATGTCGTGTAATTTTGGACGTAAGACATTTCATAAACTAAGGTGGTGCTTTACTCTTACTCCCTTCTTTGAACATAGAGCTATGTAGGAGATCCAGGGTTGAGGAGTACCTCGGAAACACTTAGGTTCGTACAAAGACCCACGTTTACCATCTTAAGATTCAGTGTAAAGGCTCACCTAGTAAGAGAAAGAAGAGGAAGATAGAATTTGGCATGCCGATAGATGAGTACATAAGCTCTTACAGGCCATCCACAACAGGGTTGTTTGAAGAGATCACGATTGAGATAAGGGCAATCCGAGAGCTTGTGTCTGGGTTGCTTACAGGGCTAGAATGACTGTTTACCGCTCGCTATTCTTATGTTACTCAAACTAACTATGAGCGATTTCTGGCAGATCAGTAAGAATAGGGGGCCACCATTTCTAGTCTTGAGAAAGTCTACTCTTTCTTAGCACAGTCACAACAGGAGCTTAAGGATTCTTATGATAAAATGAGAAAAAGGGAGAAAACGAGGGATAAAATTTTCACGAAGATGTGGAAGGGGGTTAAGGGCCTATGAAAGGTCGTAAAACCCAAAGAGAGACTTTCTTATTCCTGGGTTGAGTGTGATAATGAGATCCCAAAAACATAGTCTAACTCTGATAATGATAGGGATGTTGACAAAACTGAGAGCAATAGCAATTCTTGATGCAGTTATAGGGAGCTTCCTTTACTCTTTTCTTATGCTTTCATGATTATAAAGTGAGGTCAGTAAAAGCTTTTAGTTGGGGTGCCCATATCCATAGTATCCATAGTTATTTGATTGGCCTATAATATTTGGATATTTGTTTGGATGTTTTTATTTAGTTTTTGGATGATTTGGATTATGATATTTTTATTTTGTGTGGTAATATTTGAGAACCTTCATGATGCTTACATTTTATGAATTTGTTATCTACTTTTATTCTTAGATTTTTATTTTATTCTAATCTTGTTTATGATGATGTCGGACAAGCCTTTATCTATTATAGATTGAGTGAAGATAGTCTTAAGGTAAAATCATCGTGTTTGGGTTTTGAGCCATAGATGTAGGGGAAATCTAAGTACCCATGGCATTCGAGTTTTGGGATTACCCTTATACCTATGGTGAAATCTGAGTAGCCATATAGTTTGACATCATGAGAGCCAAAATGTAAGAAGACGACTTGGTTTGGTTCCATCAATAACAAATTTTGCATGGTGTGAATGGAAAGCAAGCACCGCCTTTCGTCAATTTTTTTTTGAAAACCAAGTGCATGGACGTGAATAATCTTGTAATAATGCTTTACCTTTTTTTTGTGACTCCAAAGTCCTTAGTTTGTAGTATATGGTAAATACCTCTTTTTATCTCTAGTAGGAAATGTAATTGAGCCTCCTTTAAAAGTTTACATGTCATGTCCAGTGAGCATGGTTGATTAACTCTCATACTTACTTGTATCATCTAGAACTTGACCCGTTAGTCTCTCAAGGCTAATTGTAATTATGCTTGATTAGTAAAATGATCTTTGGATTTTTTTTGTGAAGATAGGAACCCACTTAGCCTAAAGAGCCTACCTATACTTAGAATAGTATCCCTAGTCACCCATTTTAAGCCTTTGAACCTTTCTTTGGCGACTACATTACAAGCCTTGCATCATCTGAATTTTACCCCTCTTTTGAACCCCACCCCCTTGAACTTGAAAAGACAACTTGAGGCTAAAAGGCTAAATTGGGGGTGGTAAGTCTTGGAAGAAGTAACCTTGTGCCATGGTATTATAAGTGGGTGACTAAAAGCTAAGCAAAGAGACAAAGTGAAAAAAGTGAAAAAGAAAAGAATTATCAAAAGAAGGAAAAACATAGATTTCACAAGAGAATTAAATGAGAAGAAAATTCTTTCAAAGAAATGGGTGAATCAAGGTAATGAAAGCAGGCATATGTATGAAATTAGAAACAAATAAAGTGGCCTATGGTCCAAAGTTTGATATAATAGTATGATATAGATGTAATCACTTTGTTCCCTAATAAAATATTACCCATTCTTGAGTCTATATTACAAGCTTGAAAGAGTCTTTCGAGATCTTCAACCAAGTGTAATCAAAGTAGTGGCAATTGAAAATAAGGATAAGCATATGGTATGATACTTTTTTGAATTGAGAGACTCCTTTTGAGAGTGAGCATTTGCATTTTAATCCCTTGTTGCATGATAGATACTTTATAGTATGAGATTTCTTTTCTTAATGTAAACTAATTGAGGTTGGTGAAATTGTCATCTTTCGAAAATGAGGTAAAGAAGTCTAATTATGTCACTATTGATGGAGTGTCACTTCTAGAGAGTTAGTGGTTGTCTCTTATTTGTTCTTTAAAATCTTTTATATCTTTGAAAGCGTTCTTTATGTTGAGGGGAGTTGTGAGAATAAATTTTCCCATACTTGAGAGCTATTTGTTGATGCTAATCAAATTTTAAATCATTGTGATCATTCGGTGGTATGAATGGGCTTATAATTGTATAATCTTATTGAGTAAGAAGTAGTATTTCTTGAGGAAAAGCAAAGGTTAAAGTTAGGGGTGATGATGTGGTAAATTTACCACTCATTGACATCCAAATTCATGAATAAAACTATGGTTAAATTGTGTAAATGAGGCGAACTTTCCATTTGACTACAATAATTCACATGGTTTACAAGTTTATAGGTAATTGGAAGAAAACAAGTAAATTAAGTTGAAATGGGAACAAAAAGGGAGAATTTAGTGCAAAAGTTTGAAAACCTAAAGCAGTGATCGACCCTCGGTTATCGCAATTGCTGTCTGAGGGTTACGATTGCAATTAGTCAAAGCCTAGTCAATTCTTAGAAATCATGAGTGAATACCGTGATTGCGGGAGTCGCGATCGGAAGTAGCTAATGGCGATCTTGATAACCCAATTGAAGTTCAAAGGACAGTTTTGTAACTATGCATGGGTAAACCAAATTCTCAAAAAGGCAAAACCCTTGCACAATTAAGGCATCTTTAAACTAGAATTCTATTTTTGTATTGAGAAAACCCTGCCAATTTGGCAAAGACCATTGTTGATAAATTCTCCAAGAGATTTTTATTTGTGAATTGAGATTGAAGCTTTAGGATTATTCTTGTTTTGTTATCAATATAAAAATTGGGTGCTAACTTGTGTATATCTCCTTTCTCTAATCTCATGAGTAGCTAAATATTTATCTTGGGTTTATGCTTAATTAGGGTGTTAAAGTGTATGGGTGTTGATTTCTAGTCTAAATTATTAGATATTGATGTTGGGTTTTCCTACTACTCTTGCTGTAATTAATAGTTGTGGGTTAAAACCCTAATTTGACATGGATCTCATATCATCCTTGAAAGAGAGGTGCGGGCGCTGAGTTATAGTGAGAAACTATTTGATAGTAGTTATGTCCTTAACATATCTTAGAAATAAGGATGTTATATATATTGCTACATTGATTGGCATCATCCTAGAAATAGGGATCTTTTTTTGAGGTTTTGGATTGGTGAAATTTGCACTTTAACGAGGTATTCAGAAGTATCCATGAGTGTAACTTAGTGTGTTCTTGAATGGCTGATATTAAGAGTTAAAATATATCCTACCCACATCTTTGACTAAGAAAAAGACTAACCCTCGATCACCCATGCATGTATGACCCTAGGATAAGTATCACCTAGAGAATCTTCTCTCATTAGATTGCATTCAACAATTGTTGCTCTCATTTAGTGTAACAAGATAATTTTTTTCAAATATGTTTTAAACCATACCCCCCATTTAATTTATGTTTTACTTTAAGTGTACATTATGGGTCAACACTTAGTGACTTTCAACATACATAGGATTTGAAGACTAAATTACACTCCTCGTGGATTCGACCCCAACCTATGTTGGGTTATTATATTGAAAATGATCACCTCACCACAAAATAATGAGTAAGTTGAGCGTTATAATTATGGAATTACCTCTCAATCTGTAATTAATAAAAGAAAGATCTGGAAGCATTCACGATTCCTTGTACTATTGGATCTTCAAATTTTTCACTAGCTTTATGTGATCTAGGTGCTAGCATTAACTTGATGCCATTAGTCGTCTAGAAGAAATTGGGGTTAAGGTTACCTAAACTGACCTTTGTGAGACTTTAAAAGGTTTATCACACTATGAAGAAGCCCTTCGGTATCTTGTGTGATATGTTGGTAAAAGTAGCATATATTTTTATTTCCAGCTGATTTTGTAATTCTTGATTGTAAGGTTGACTTCAAGGTTACTATAATGTTGGGAAGGTCTTCCTTAGCCAAGAGTAGCGTGTTGATTGACATGAAGATGGGATGGATGAAGTTCATAATTAATAATGAGCATGTTACCTTTAATGTATGCTAATCCATAAAGCAATCCAAAGATATACAGGTAGTTTCTATGATAGACACTGTAGAAGAAGATGCATTGAGAGTACTTATTGTGGAGAGACTCAGTGTTGAGGTACTTGTAGCTGTGCTAATGAATTTTTATAATGATGGTAATGGTGGGCATAATAAGATGGTGAATGAACTTATTTGTAGGGGTTCATACACATATGCACAAAAGAAGCTGTACCTTGATCTAAAGAATAGATAAACCCTGTCGACCAAACCATCTATCAAAGAGCCTTTAATTTTGGATTTAAAGGCCCTTCCTTATTATTTGAGTTATGCATTCCTGGGGCCAACACTACTTTATCGATTATTATGGTAGTAGATTTACTAGAGTGACGACTTGATGCCTTAGACTGACATCATTAGAATTCTACTCAAAATTTGTAATCACAATTTAACTTAAGCTAGAGTGAATACCTAGAAATGAGTATCATCGTAGATTGAATCTACCCATGCAAGAGGTTATGGAAAAATAAATCATCAAGTGGCTAGATGCAAGTGTAGTTTACCCGATTGTTGATAGCAGATGTGCCCGATTCAATGTATGCCAAAGAAGGGTGGGATCACTGTGATTCCTAATGCATGGGCTATAGGAATCTTAATTCATGGACCCAAAAGGATCACTTTCCTATGCTGTTTATAGACCTGATATTAGACCATCTTGCTGGTAGACAATGATACTATATTATTGTTGATTAATTAGGGTAAAAATAGATTTCTATTATTCTCGAGGACCATGAGATGACCACTATTATTTGTCCCTATGGAATGTTCTCATTTAAGAGGATGCCCTTTGGTTTATGTAATGCTCCTGCAACTTTTTAGTATTGTATGATGTCAATTTTTTTGATATGATGGAAAACTCTATGAGGTTTTCATGGATGATTTTTTAGTTATGGACAACTCATTTGAGATTCTTTTGCTCACTTATCCAATTTTTGCAAAGATGTAAAAATTGAAACTTGTTGCTAAATTGGGAAAAGTAACATTTTATAGCCAAGGAAGGGATAGTGCTTGGGCACAAAATTTTTTAAAAGGGGATATAAGTTGAGAAGACAAAGATTAAAGTCATTGAAAAATTTGCTCTAATTTTTATAAAGGGCATTCAGAGTTTCACAGGTCATGTGGGTTTAAATTCATCAAGGATTTCTCTAAAATATCAAATCCATTGTGTAAATTGCTAGAGAAGGAGGTGAAATTTGTATTTAATGATGTTTGTCTCAACATTTTTGAGTGTCTTAAAAGAGAGAATGACTTCGTCTCCCAATATTGTGTCCCCTAATTGGACTTTACCAATTGATGTGATGTGTAATACTAGTAGTGTAGAGCTAGGAGTAGTCCAAGGATAATGAGCTATCCTAGGATAGAGGCGAGAGAATATTCTGTATCCCATATACTATGCTAGCAAAGCTGAAACACCCTAGTTTCTGGACCTTAGAAATTTCAAGGAATTTTGATCTCTGTACCTAATACAACTCCTGGATATGGGCCGTATATTGGGGTACGAGTGGTATGGTCCAGTCTTATACTGACCAATGTTGGTTTGTGGGATGGATTTTTTTTACTAGAATGGATACGACTTAGGGGTACGAGTCTTATAGGTGGTTATGGATAGTTTGATTCCTTAACATAATTTAGACTTGGTTACTTAGGTTGGATATAAGTATGAGTGGTTCACCATGAGCCGTAAGCCAGGGTACGAATCGTACCAGGGACTCGTATGGTAGATAGTGTTCAATTTTCCAGGTATTTTATTTTTCTAGGGATATGAGTCATGGATACAGATCATATGTTGTGGTTACGACTTGTTTATATGAGTTGTATACCGGAAAACATTTGGTTCAAGGGTGGAGGTTTAGGATACAAGTGGTGGAAACCGATCGTATTGGAAGGGTACAACTCGTGAGGGTTAGTCGTATCCCTGCGATGGGATTTTGGTGCAACTTATGTAGGGGTATTCTGGACATTTCTCCACTTATATTAATAGGATACCATGACTTCTAACATACATGGAAGGTTATTTACCATATTATTCTATTTATTAACACTTTGAAACTTTTCCTAAACACTCCATAATTCTCTCAAGAGCTTTTGGACAAGGGGAGCTAGGGTTTCCACTTAAGGATCAATTTAGGGATTATCTTTGTGATTTTTTTCCATCATCATCTTGGTTTAAGGAATGTTATCTTCCTTTATTGTTAATTTTACTTAACGGCATAGTTAATATGTAACAACCTGAGACTACCCCCTAGTCATCACACGGTGTTAATCAACTAAATTATAATAAAATAAATAACAAGCTCTGTTGTGCGGAAACATCATCATGGCATAATATGAATAGATACATTACTAATAAAGTTTACAATCTAATAAAACTGAAGGAAGAATCTGAAATTGACATGACTGACTCTAACTGACATCTATGAAGCCTCTACTATACTGACTATAGATAGTTAGGACATGCCTCCAACTACCACTAATCAATAAATACGCAAAATAAATAAATTGTACATAAACTAAAACTGTCTGGAGTTCCCAAAGTAGGAGAACTCAACACCTGTTGACTGGAATATATAATATTCTGATCATGATGTGCGGGCTATAAGTAGTACCTACATTATGGTTCAAACCCCACATACCTTAATCTTTAAAATTGGATGAACTTAATCTTTAAAATTGGATGAACTCTAGTGCTTGATATTCTATGCGCACTTGTAATAAATAATTCTTAAAGCCCACACTATGAGAAACTTGGTTCTTGAAGAAATCTTGAAGATTTATGGATGATTTTTGGAAGATTAATATTCTTGATTGAAACCCTAGATATATTTCTTAAGAGAGTTGGAAGAGAAAAGGAGAAATTAGGGTTTGAGTGAGGATTCTCATATTTATAGAGGCTTCCAAAAAATAGGAAAAGACCAAAATACCCTTGCAAAAACGTCCCTTAATTGCTGTAAAATTAGTTGACGACATTCATGACAAGTCGTCTCAAAAGGGTGGAATTTATGATTTTTTTGGTTAAGGTTGATGACATTGGTGATAAGTCAGCACGCTTGTGACAACTTATCATGAATGTCGTCACTCAATTTTCCAGCCTGACATGCCAGAGTAAAATGGGGCTAACTCTTTGCTCCGATACTGGATTTTGGCGAAATTGGTATCGTTGGAAAGATAATTTGATTATCTATATTTTGGTAGATATGAGATCAAAAATTCATAGTATAATGATAGATATGCTCATTTGAAGTTGAATATTGCAATATCCTTCCCAAGAATTCAATCGATAGGGAATGTTTTGATTCACCTAATCGCTAGGACATCTTTGAGGCCTTAATACACATCACCCTTGATTAGAAAACAACCAAAACACTATAATTTATTTCTCATGAGATTGAGTCATGGTTTCAGTATTGGTTAGAATCTCAGGGTATTACAATATCTCCCCCTTGGAAACATTCGTCCTCGAATTTTGCCAGATAGGCTAAGAATAAGAGAAAAAAATAAGGACGTATAGCTAGAACGACTCACTTAAAGGGATTAATTCTCTTTATACCTTCGGATACCATACAAAATGCACGAATTCGTGATGGAAGTAGACACACAGCTGAATCTTTAATAAGAAAAGGGCGGAATTAAGAAAGAATGGTACCTTCTGCTCGCTCCAAACTCACAGAAAAGAGGTGAGGGTAATTAGATCGCATATCTGCTTTTGCTTCCTAAGTAGCACCCTCGAAAGATTGATTTTGCCACAGAACCATGACCAAGGTTACTTTCTTATTTCTTAGTCTACGAACTTGATAATCTAGGATTTCAACCGGAATTTCATCATATGAAAGGCTTTCCTGAACATCAAAGTTTTCTGACGGATCAACAACAACAGAGTCGCCAATGTGCTTCTTAAGTATAGATACGTGAAAGACAGGATGGATAACTAATAACTCGGCAGGCAATTCAATCTCATAAGCTGCTTTCCCAACAGGATGCAAAATTCTATAAGGGCCAACGTATCGGGGACTAAGTTTCCCTTTATTACCAAATCTTTTCACCCCTTTCATGGGTGAAATCTTTAGATAGACCAAATCATCAACTTTAAATTCAAGAGCTCTTTTTCTCACAGATACATATGACTTTAGACGACTTTGTGCTATCTTCAACCATTCTTGAATCTACTTAACTTTCTCCATAGCCTCAAACACAGCATAAGGTCCAATCATAGTGGCTTCACCCACTTCAAACCAACCTATGGGCGACCTACATCTCCTCCCATACAAAGCTTCAAATGGACCCATTCCAATGCTAGCATGAAAACTATTGTTATAAGTGAATTCAATCAATGGAAAATGTTCATCCCAACTTTCATTGAAATTAAGAACACATGCCCTCAACATATCCTCCAAGGTCTAGATGGTCCTCTCAGCCTGACCATCAGTATACGAATGAAAAATGGAGCTAAGATGAACTTGGGTACCGAAACCCTTCTGAAAAGCCCTCCAAAAATGAGTAGTAAATTAAGTACCCCTGTCAGAGATAATAGACAAAGGAACTCCATGCAACCTGACTAATTCTCGAATGCACATCTTAGCATAGTCCTCAGTGGTGAAAGATATATGCATTGGGATGAAATGCGCAGACTTAGTCAACCTCTACAATGACCCAAATTGAATTATGATGACATCAAGAAAGAGGTAAACCAGTCACAAAATCCATATTCACTTCCTCCCACTTCCAAGTAGGAATACTGAATTCTTGCATCATTCCACTGGTATTTGGTTCTCTATCTTAACCTGTTGGCAAGTTGTACACTTCTCTACGAACTTCACTATATCCTTTTTCATACCATTCCACCAATAGTTTCCCGCAAATTGTGGTATATCTTGGTAGCACCGGGATAAATAGAATATTACGTGCTATGTGCTTCAGCCATAATTCTCTGCCTCAAATCATAAATATCAGACACACACAATCTATTCTGAAATCTCAATACACTATCTCCCCCTTGGGAGAAAATCTCCACCTTCTAGACTTTAACTAACTCTTTCAGTTTGACCAAACAAGAATCCTTCTCTTGCTTCTCCTTTACTTCTGAAACTAGAGAAGACTTGGAACTACTCTGGACCCAAATATTACACTCAGTTGAATCAAGCAATCTAACTCCTAACCTAGCCAGACTATGCACTTCACAAGCTAACTCCTTTTTATCTTCCTCGACATGTGCTACACTACCTATGGACAACCTGCTAAGGGCATCTTCCATGACATTGGTCTTGCCCAGGTGATACAACACTCTCATATCATAGTCCTTTAGCAATTCTAACCATCGCCTCTACCGAAGATTGAACTCTCTCTGAGTAAACGCATACTGCAAACTCTTGTGATCTGTAAAGACATCAACATGAACATCGTACAAATAGTGTCTCTAGATTTTCAAGGCAAAAACCACTGTAGCTAACTCAAGGTCATGGGTCAGGTAATTCTTCTCATGCGGCTTCAACTACCTAGAGGCATAGGCTATAACCTTACCTTTATGTATTAACACGCAAGCCGACCCAACTTTAAAAGCATCACAGTACACTACAAAATCCTCTACACCATTAGGAAGGGTCAACACAGGGGCTGAATTGAGTCGAGTCTTCAACTCCTGAAAACTCTTTTTGCAAGAATCAGACCACAGTAATTTAACTTTCTTTTGGGTCAACCAAGTCAAAAGAGATGCGATAAAAGAGAAACGCTCAACAAAACTACGATAGTAATCAAATAGACCCAAGAAACTACTAATATTTAATGGGGAAATAAGTTTAGGTCAATTCTTCACAGCTTCTATCTTTGGAGGATCAACTCGAATACCTTCAAAAGAAATAATATGACCCAGAAAAGCAACTGACCTTAGCCAAAATTCGCACTTGCTAAATTTGGCAAATAGTTGATGATCTCTTAGGGTTTCCAAGACTACTAGGAGATAATCTGCATGGTCGTTCTTACTTTAGGAGTATACAAGAATATCATCTATGAATATATTAACAAACATATCCAAATACTATCTGAACACCCGATTCATGAGGTCCATAAAAGCTACTGGGGCATTTGTTAGCTCGAAGTACATGACCTAAAACTCAAAATGACCATAACTGGTGCGAAAAGCTATCTTTGGAATATCGCACTCCCTAACTTTAAGCTGGTGATAACCAAATATCAAGTCTATTTTTGAGAAGTAGCTGGGAACTTGCAGCTGATCAAATAGGTCATCAATTCTAGGAAGAGGATACTTGTTCTTGACTGTGACCTTGTTAAGATGATGATAGTCGATGCACATCCGCAATGAACCATCTTTCTTTGACGGGTGCACCCCAAAGAGATACACTAGACCTTCTGAAACCCTTATCTAGAAGATCTTTGAGTTGCTCTTTCAACTCTTTAAGTTCTGCGGGGATCATAAGATATGGAAGAATAAAAATAGGTTGTGTATTGGGAAGAAGATCAATCTCGAATTCTATCTCTCTATCGGGAGGTACCCTTAGGAGATCTTCCAAAAGAACATTGAGAAACTCATTAATAATGCTGATTGACTAAATTGTCGGAGTCTCAGACTTAGTATCTTTAACTCGAACCAAATGATAGATGCAACCCTTAGATATCAATTTCCAGCTTTAAGATAGGATATGAAATGACTCTTGGGAGATACACAATTTTTAGACCACTCAAAGGCTGGCTCATTGGGAAACTGAAACTTGACTACACGGGTACAACAACAGTCTATAGATGTATAACAAGAGTGAAGCCAATCCATACGTAGAATAATGTCAAAATCAACCATGTCTAACTTAATCAAGTCTATAAACAAGACTTTGTGAAGAACAATGATAGGACACTTCTTATATACTTGTTTAGAAATAATAGATTTACCTACTGGGGTAGAAACTAGGATAGGTTGAGGAACCTTTTCAGCATTAATCTCAAAATTCACAGCCACCAACGGATTCATATAAGAAAAACTTCACCCACGGTCCATCAACACATATACATCAAAATAAAATATACAGAGCATACCAGTAACAAAACTTGGGTTATCCTCCTACTCCTGGCTGGGTGGTATAGCATAAAAGCTATTTTGGTGCAGACCACTTGCAGTACTTGACAAAGTATCCTGAGGAAGAGTTGGATGAGCTAAAGGGGCTGGGGAACTGATAGCCTGACTCTGGGGATGAATATCAAGGCTCCCCTATCTAGCATACGAGCAATCTCTGAGTCTGTAGACCAACTTACCATAACTAAAACAACCTTTCTATTTAGCCAAACACTCTTTGAGATACGTCCTGCCACATTTAGGACATAGGAGATAGTTAGGTCTATTACTCACACTGTCCTGGGTCCTGGACATAGTAGGACTATTACCATGCTCCCGCCTGATTATGGATGAGGGGGCTCTAGCTAATGAAGGTGCTGGCATGAATAAACGACTTTGAAAATAAGGGTGGATCTCTTTAAAAATCTAGTCTGACCATGTCCCTGCTGCTCTAATCTAACTCTCTTATTTCTTCTTATTCTCTCTCTCTCTCTCTCTCTCTCTCTCTCTTTAACCTTATCCGTTTTAATCTTCTGAGCATATATCATTAATCTAGAAAGATCTATTTCTCTATTGAGCATAACGGATCTACACTCTTTCACAATGTAACTTGATACGCCAATCAAAAACATACTCATACTAGTCCTGGAATCAGCCATCATACCGGGAGCATACTTAGACAACTGGTTGTATTTAAGACAATACTCCTTAACTGTCATGGAAACTTGTCTCAAGTTAATAAATTCTTTTAGTTTTGCTTCCCTCATCTTCGGGGGGAATGAATCTATCCAAGAAGGTTTCCTGGAACAACTGCCAAATCATGAGAGCGACATTCTCACCTTTATTTTTCCTCCACACCTCTATCCAGTCATAAGCAACATCTTTCAAGATATAGGAAGCTAGCTCTACACTTTCTTCCTCTGTTATATGCATAATTTTTGTAATCTTTTTCACCTCTTCAAAATACTTCTGTGGGTCCTCACCTACCCTTGACCCATAAAACTCTGGCAGATTCATCCATATAAAATCACAAAACTGAGCTGCCGCAAAATTACTTTCTTATAGATTTGGAACAGTGACCTGAGCATGGGCCTGAGCATTGGAGGTAAACGCCTGGGCTAACGCCTAAAAAATTGCCCAAAATTTAACGTGGGACACCATCTCTCCTAAAAGATCAATGATTTGAGGTCGTTCGTTGTTTCTACGAGCTCTACGAGTAGGCATTTTTTGTCATAAGAGAGCATGAATTAACAGAAAAGAAAAACAGTCATAGGCACGATAGAATTTTGAAAAAAAAGAAATGACTTTTTATAAAACGTCCCATACCCTCTTGCTCATAGATGTGGGGTGCTACACACCGATGATCAAGACTCTACGTAACACGGCTTGTCAGACTCCCTAGGACTCTTCAAACCATAGGCTCTGATACCAACTTGTAACGCCCCAAGATCCCATCCCGATATGTCACACGGTGCTAAAGGCAACACACGACCTCAAGCTAACCCTTTAAGCCTGTCATCACTTCTAGAACTCACTTTTACAATAGTCATGCTAAAATAAGAGAGAATAACATATCATGAACATACTGGAATAATCTAATAAACTAGCCTATACAATAAAAATAGTGAAATTCTATACATACTGACACTTTAGTTTAGTCTGACCAAGCCTCTACTATATAAGACTGAGGAGCCATTGGGACAGATCCCCAACTGACTCGTACTGAACTAAAAAAAGTAATCATCTGCTAGTAAAATCAAAAGTCAGGGACATAGGTCCTCAAACCATGAGGACTCACCAACTATAGGAATGTAGATGGAGGTACTTGATAATCACTGTTGCTGCTGAGACTGACACCTGAAACTACATCACGAGGGAGTATAGATCACAGAAGAGTATGTGAATAAGTAATTAGGAATGTAATGAGTATGTGGGGGTGAAGGCAATATTTTAAATAATATCATAATTGTATAAGAAAATCATACATTCTGACACTAATGACTCTCTTCGTTTGAATTTCCAGAAACATAGTTTCCATAAATCATCAATAATAACACATGCTTCTTAAATTTCATAAGCCATTGGACTCAACTCAAACTCTTTGAATCATGACTTAGAGTGAATTGGTAAATCATAAAACTTGGACTATTATGGAATTGGGAGTTTCTTATAACCGACATAAGCCATGTGAGCTTACATGGAGTCCAACATCTTGCCCAGGTTGGGGAGAGCTATTCTATCCTTGCCATCAAAGTAGAACCTTAAATTTACCATTCACTGTCTTGGCCTTTGTCCCTTAATCTTAATCCTACGGTGGGACGTAGTTCTAGGGAAGTAGGATGCGCTAAACCCATACTTTCCTCTCGGTGCTAAAAACTACTCCCAGACCTAAGCTCAGAATGTGTTAGGAAATCCACCTTAATCAACTCAAGGGTCTACCATAGAGACCAAATAATAAATATTTCTCATCTTTAAATCAAAACAATTGAGGATTCCTAACTCGACTCAAACTCAAATAATCTTTCTCAACATCAAGTGTACTTGCTCATTAACTCATATCAAATGTCAACAACTTCAAGAGAACATCAAAGAACTCATTCTTGACTCTTAAGCTCGAATATCGATATATATTCAATAATTAAATTTCTCAAAGAAAATCTTAAATCATGAAACTTATCTCAAATTATTCGGAAATCATCAATTCATAATAACAATATTCAACTCATGGCATAAGTTCTCAATTAAAGAAATAAAATGATGAAATAATCTTTTATATTAAACTTTAACAACACAAATCTCATAAATCGTTAATAAAGTAATTTGGGTATAAACCCACTTGCAAATTCATGAAGTTAAATAGTAGAAATTAAATCTTTGGGCACAAGAACAAAAGAAGTGTTCTTGTTCAAACACCACATACCTTAATCTTTGAAATTGGATGAAATCTAGTGCTTGAGACTCTATCCGCACTTGTAATAAATAACTCTTAAATCCCACACCACGAGGAACTTGGTTTTTGAAGAAATCTTGAAGATTTATGATTGATTTTTGGAAGATTAATATTCTTGATTGAAACCCTAGTTATATTTTTTAAGAGAATTGGAAGAGAAAATGGAGAAATTAGGGTTTGGATGAGGATTCTCATATTTATAGAGGCTTACAAAAGATGAAAAAAGACCAAAATACCCTTGCAAAAATGTCCCTTAATTGCTGAAAAATATAGCTGACGACATTCGTGACAAGTCGTCAGACTGGTGATAAGTCGTCACAAAATGTTGTCACAAAAGGGTGGAATTTATGATTTTCTGGTTAAGGTTGACGACATTGGTGATAAGTCATCACACTCATGATGAATTATCACAAAATGTCATCACTAGGGGTGGAAATATTTCGAAGGCTGACGACATTGGTGATAAGTCATCACGCTTGTGACAACTTATCACGAATGTCATTACTCAGTTTTCTAGCCTGATATGCTTGAGTAAAATAGGCATAGCTCTTTGCTTAGATACTGAATTTTGGTGAAATTAGTATCGTTCGAAATATGATTCAATTATCTATCTTTTGGTAGGTCATAATCTCAATAATTCATAGTATAACAAGAGAAATGCTCATTTGAAGTTGAATATGGAAACAAATATCCTTCCTAAGAATTCAATCGGTAAGGAATATTTTGATTCACCTAATCACTAGGACATTTTTGAGGCCTTAATACACAACACCCTTAATCAGAAAAAAACCAAAACACCATAATTTATTTCTCATGAGCTTGAGTCATGGTTGCACTATTGGTTAGAATCTCGGGGTATTACAATTACAATACATCTTCCCCTTGAGATACTTCGTTCCCTAAAAGGTACTAACTTGGTTGAAATACTAAGGAAAGACTGAGATGACGCACAAGAAACTTATAGACTGAATCATGACTGAATATTTGGGATCTAAAGCTGATGCATATGTATGAACTGAGATGAATTCATAATTACATGGATGCGAATGAATTACCTCTCGGAATAGCCATATTCATGAGAATTTCAAATAATATGACTAGATGGAAAGTCGTAGAAACTTGCTTGTCTGACTGCTCGACTGAATTGTTAGCTGTATGGACTGAATCATACTGAAAGCTTATGCTCAACTATACATTCCACTTGTACACTAACATGAAATTTAAGCCTATATTTATAACCATACATGAGATTCTAGTCAAACAACCACCAAAACATCTTTCTCACATTCTCTAAACCTCTATCCTTAAAATTTTCATGCAATAGCCTAAGAAAACACACATAAATTTTAACTAATCATGAAATAAGAAGAGGTCACTGAAAGTTAGAACATGAGGACCTGAAACATAAAAGAACACTATACGTAACTTAACACTTAACTGAGACCTGAGGAATAGAGTATCAACATCATGGATTCAATAAAGAGATCTAATCTGAGGACATACATAGCATAATCTAAATTTTGATGATTATTAGGTGTGTAGCATGAGCTTTGAAACAGAACATACTGTAAAACATGAGTACCTGAGTCATGAGATGCATGACCTGAGTTTGGAGTTCATGATTTCATGGAACATGATTTGTACTGCTGAGTGAACTAAATCTCCTCATACTAGGAATTGGATACGTACATAATTTTGTATTAGGCGCATGAATATGAGCCGTGATGATGGAGCTGACATGTAAGACAGAGTAGATATCGTGATGACTAAAAACCTTTGCACTAAGATAAAAATAGGTTGGGAATTATCCTCTCTTACTGCTTTTCTACTTATACTGGCACTACTACTAGAATCGAAGAGCCTGACTTGGTCACTTGCTGTATCATATCCCCCTTAGACTAAAGCTATCATTCTAAGTATGTGAACCATATAATAAACTCTAACTGAATTGCAATTACTTTACTCTAGAGCCCGAGGTATTATGATACACATAAATACTAAACTCCCACAGAATATACTACCCTTAAATTTCTTTAGCTTCTACAATCATCATCACATACTTTTCAATACATATTTGACTCACAAAATACATCATCATACTAAATTTTGAATCAATAATATAAAGTCTTGCATACACTGTTCAAACCTACCAATTCACCTTTCGTACAACTAGCCCCATGAATATATTATATGGTCAATATGGATAACACTATCCTAACTCTACTACTGCTAAAATTTTGGGTTTATGCTTTTACCTATAGATCACATACTATAAAATGGATTCTGAGAGAGGATCTGAAAACACATCTGAATTTGGATTAATGTACGATTTTCATGAACATGAATAAAATATTTCAAAATTTAGGACACAAGGTCAGTGATGGCATACTTTTTGTGTCAACATGCAATCCCATAATTGTCTGTGGAGACTTGCTGAGGAAAAACTGTCTGCAAGGACTTAAGCTTCACTATTTCTTTCGCCTCAAAACTAAGGCAGAGTTGGCATGAATAGAAAAAGCTAATAATCTGCGTAAATTTCTTAGATGATACTTCTACTGCACGATCTGATACTTGAAAGAAGGGAAACATTTCCTAAATGCCTTGTAGCCTCTCAAAGAAAAGTACAAACGTCTCCATACTATTCCACTAGACTCTACTAGACACGGCTTCATAAACACCCTAGGACACTTGAACTCTGTGCTCTGATACCAAGTTTGTAATGACCTGAGACTACCCCCTAGTCGTCACACGGTGCTTGGAACCATAAGTCATCCCAAGCTGACCCATAAACTGACATACTATTAAGAAATTGAATTATAATAAAATAAATAACAAAATCTACTGTAAAAAACATAATCATGGCATAATCTGAGTAGATACATTACTGATAAAGTATACAATCTAATAAAACTAAAGGAAAAAACTGAAATTTACATGACTGACTCTAACTGACATCTATAAAGCCTCTACTATACTGACTATAGATAGTTGGGACATGCCTCCAACTACCACTAATCAGTACATATGGAAAATAAATAAACTATACATGAACTAAAACTATCTAGAGTTCCCAAAGTAGGTGAACTCATCACCTGCTGACTGGAATCTGCAACTGTCTGATCATGATGTGTGGGCTATAAATAGTACCTACACAGACATATATATGGATCAGTACTTATAGAATATACTGAGTATACAAGGTTTAATGTAATAAGTAAAACTAATTTCATACATAATCGTAAAACATACATGCTAAGTGTAAGTACACGCACCATTAGGATGGAATAAACTGAAAGCTAAAAATATTTTAATGCATGAGTGACAGACGTACTCTGATAAAATGGTGAATCTCTACACTTAGTTTATGTTAAATTTTGCTATAATGATATAAGTAGAACTAGATTTAGGATATGGTAAATCATGGATACTATATGAATACTGGGTCCAAAGCTATGTGATGGATACTGACATAAATTAAGGATCTGAATATACACTCACATTGAGCATGAATGCATAAATATATTAACTTATCTGATTAACTTAATGACAGATAGCTGAATACTGGTTATGTAAGACTGAACTGTACTTAGTCTAAATAACTGGACTAAAATTGTAGAGTACTATGTATTTGAGGTAAGGACTGACTGAGCAACATGAGATAACTGAGCATGAATGTCTGAAAACTGTATTCTCTAAGAATACAAGACCAAGTGTATAACATAATTCTGAAATAATTTGTAAATAGTTTGTAAACTAAAGTACTAAAGTACTTAAATACTGATAATTGAATAATTAATAACTATACGCTATGTCTAGCAAGCCTAAAACTGAATTACTGATCTGATTACTGGACTGAGACTTTTACTGAGACTATAACTAAGACTGTGACTGGGACTGTAACTGAGACTGTGTACTGTATTTTAATGTCTATATAACTGATAAATGATATATGATAACTGATAGCCATTGTTCTGTAGAACTGTCTGAGTTCTTTACTAAATACTAAGACTAAAACTATAACTGTAGGAGTGTTTATCTAACCGACATGCCCCGATTATAAATTGAGTTTGGCTCCAACCTGTGACCCAAGTTGGAAGGGTGTTAGCATCTTGATAAGGGATACTAACAGAGATGGGTAAACTCAAATTTGCTAGGAAGACCCATAATTTATATGTATGGTTTCGTCAACCCTAGTCTGGCAGGAAGACGTCTTACCTTACGCTGGCTACATAGTTCTGTAATGTAGGGACTGATACTATGGGTCAAACCCTATGCTAGAAGGAATTCCCCTATCCCTAGGTTTGCTCAGTACTAAAAGGACACTGAACTGATCACTAGACTATACAAGTCTTGATTGAACTAGACTGAGTTCACTGAGTTCTGTAACTGACTGAATACTATTGTTCGTGACATTACTAAGAATATTCTTAAGCTACTATAATTTTGGTTAAACAACTAGATTTTTGGATATTGAATACCCCAGGACTCAATAACAATAACACCAACCATACTAGGGCTTTGAGGATATGATAAATAGTCATTATTTAAAGAAACCCATCACTTGGGAATTTCTTCAAACACTTGGAATTCATGGTTTAAACTAAGCATGAGGATAGTTTTAAACATGTAGCAATAGCATGAATTAAATATCAAAGCTGGCCAATTAAGGCTTTAACATGGGACAATTTATCAAACACATAGAGATCATGAACTTGGACATGGGAATATCTTAAACATGGGAGCACAACATGATTACATAACTAAAATTATAAATTGGAGAATTCATATGTAATTCGCTTGAAATAGGACATAGGTGTTTTATTAAAACATGTAAAGTTCATAGCTTAAACGTAAGAATATCTTAAACATAAGGGAACAATAGGCTTCCAAGGCAAAATTCATAACTTGGGGATTCATCTTGAACTTGATTGGACATGATATGAGAATTTCATTAAACATGTGGAAGGCATGAATTTAAAACATGGGGATATATCTAAAAATCATGAATTTAGGATCTATCATGGAATTTACTTGAATAAAGCATGGAAATTTCAAATTCATAGCATGAGGAATTCAAAATCTTGCATGGAATCATACATGGGCTGAATTGAATTTAAAGTACCATGAAAATCTAAAATTCAATCTCTCTTGAACATACAAAATACCATAATAATAGAAAATTCATTCTTTATTTAAGTAAAAAGGGTTTTTAGGCTCCATGGGTGAAAGAGGACCCATGGATGAACTCCCACACACCTTAAAACTTTAATCTTGAAGGAGAAACACAATCTTGAAAGCATTCTTGAATTATGAAACTTGAGTTCTTGATTTTCTTGAAGAAAATTTGATGATGTTCTTGGTCTTCTTAAGGGGGCTAGGATTTTTCTTTGATAGAAAAGATGAATAATATAGTGTATAATTCTTTTAGGCGCAGAAATTAAGTGTTATGGGCGGATTTGGGTGAGGGGAAGTGAACAAAGTTCCCCTAGACCCCTAAGAAACTGAATTAGTGTGTGAAACAGTTCCTTAATACACTAATCGGCGCATCACGTGGCTATCGCATTGGCTTACTACTTCACACAAAAAATACCAAAACTTTTTGCTCGGGTATCGGATTGAGACGAAATTGGTATCATAGGAAAGATAATTTGATTATCTACAACTTTGTGGGTTTGAGTTGTAAATTTCTACTTATATAAAAATTTATAGACTTTTAAAGTACACCCTTGTAGAATCAAATACAAAACTTTGGATGAATCAAGGGCTCTATGCTCAACATTGTTCTAAGTAATTCTTATGAACACTTTTCACCTCAAAATCAAATCAAAATTGAGGATAAAGATCAAAAAACTCATATTTTCATGGGAATCATTTAGATTATAGCTTATACACGTACGAACGAGGATTCAAAAACTAGCCTAAAAATATGGGGTATTACATTATATGAATGTTTTCATGGTTTTACTATTATATGATTTTGGCTTTCAAATATGATTTGAGGGTTTTGATATTAAATAGTTGGTTATGATTTTTCATGTTTTAATTATACTTTTATATGCATTAATGGTGGTTTTGGATAACTGGATTGAATGGAAATGGTTTAAGGGTAATTGGAATTGGTTTTGGTTATATTATGCCCCCAATGTGTTTGAAAAAATGCTTATAAAGATCTGTTTATTTCATTAACTTCTTTTAATGGAACTCTTGCATGTTTTAAACTTGATAAAGGAATTATGCATGGTTTAAATAGTTTGGAAAGGCTAAATGCTAATTACTTATGCTTGTGGAGAACATGAAAGTCTCCTAAGTGGTTTAATATGGTAAATGGAAGGGCACTTGAAAGTTACCTTAAACCTATAAATGGTTGACTGTGGATGATACTTGGAAGTTAGGGTTGGTATGACGATACCCATATCAATGACCTTGGTTAATAAATGGATAATGGTTTGGTTATTTGTAAATATGTTTTAATTGGGCAATAATGACGGGAGGGGTAGCTAAGTCATGGAAAGTGGAGGTCTCGAGGCAACCAAAAACTAGAAAATCATATTTGCTGATATGAGGTTGGTTTTAGTGACCGTGTGCATGATTTCACACTATATTTGGAGGATGTACTATTCATCCCATGGGATACTTCCCTGGTCGTTCTTTTATACACATTAGGTCCCTTTTAGCAGGGGAAGATAAACCCATATAGCCCTTGGGTAGTTTAGGACGGCAAAGCTACGTACCCTACGTAAAGGTTTTTAAAGGCATGCTAAGCTCGGTTTCTTTTTCCAGCATGGTTATATATACATATATGTATGGTTTAGTGCATATGGATAGTTTTACTTAGTTTTATAAATGGAATTATTTCATCCTTACCCTAAGATCATGCTAGTGGTCACGCGCTAACCCCGTCTACTAGTGGTATTATATCCATGCTATGCTGGAACCGACCATTGTACCCCTCCTACATAGTGACTGACTCGGCGATAACATTTGGACTAAAATGGTGAGGTTCCATTCTTTTGAAAGGATTCATTTTATGTTATAGATATTTCTAGACACTTTAATTTTATTTTGGTTATTGGTTTTGCCTATGATTGGGGGCATGTCCCAACTGTATTTCATTACTCCATTGGTTAGAGGCTTTTTGGTACTTCTATAGGTTATAATGGGCAGGATCGTTATTGGTTTCAGCCTTGGCATTGGAATAAGCTGGGAGACTAGCATCATCGGACATAATTTCTGACCTTTTTATCATTTTTTATTTTGGGATTAATTATATCTTATTTTGGATAATATTTGGTTATGGCCTAGTTTATGGCTTTTTTATTTGGTATGGCTTTATAAGGTTGGATTATTTGTATGGGATGGTTGGACTCAGTTAGGTGAATCATAGTTTTGATCTATTTCCAGAGTCATTATGTAAGCTATTACACTATTTTGTTATATGCTCAAAATTCAGACAATTCAGGGAAGGTGGCTGGAGGTTGGGTTGGGTAACTAAGGTAGTCTCCGATCCGGGTCAGACATGGGATGCCCATTATGATAAGGACCAGGGTGGGTCATGTCAAGTTAGTATCAGATCCTAGGTTCATGGTCAATTGGGAGTCGATAAAGTTGTGTAGAGTATTGTCTTTTTTACAGGCGTATAGTGCGCCACACTCATAAGGGAGAGGCTACAAGATATTTAAGAATGTTTCACTTTCTTTGTATTCTATTTTCAATCTTGGAGTCTCAGTCCTAGAATCTTCTCTAGTCCTTGTTTTTTGTTTTTCAGATCATGCCTCATAGATCTGGAACACAAGGAAATTCTTCTATCCCATCTGGGGGTAATGCTGAAGTGGTTTATCCTAATTCTAGGGTTCATCTTTAATCACACGACCCTATTTCTAATAGTTCATGAGTTCCACCAGTTGTTACTATTCCTCCTCAAGGAGAGGTAACTAATGCAGAATTCTATTAGTCTATTCGTTCGTTTGCAAAATTAGTTGCTGCTCAGGATAATCGGGATGTGTTTGGTGCTTTGTCTACTAAGGCCATAAGATTTGGATAATTTATGAAGATGGATCCTCCCACTTTTTCTAGAGTGAAGGTGGAGGAGGATTCACAAGGCTTCTTGGATGAATGGATAAGATATTTTAGGTAATGCAGGCTACTAATGTGGAAGGATTAAACTTTGCAGCTTATCAACTCAAAGAGGTTCCATATAAGTAGTATGAAGAGTAGGCTAGGGATAGAGGAGATGTGGAGGAGTCATCCTTATGGTATGTCTTCTATAATTCTTTTTTGGATCATTTTTTACCCCAGGAGTTAAGAGAAGAAAATATGGAGGAGTTTCTGAACCTCAAGCAAAAGAGAATTTCTGTTAAGGAATATGCCTTGAAAGTTCACCAATTGTTAAGGTATGCTCTTGATCTGGTGGCTAACATGCGATCTAGAATTATGAAGTTCGCTTCTGTGTTGAATCAAGATCTAATTTTAGAGAGCCAAACTTCTTTTCTAATTAAGGATATGGACATATCTAGGTTGATTGTTCATTAGAGAATAAAAAGAATGCAGGCAGAGTTTGGAGATAGGTAGGGAAAGAGGAATAGGTTTTCTAACCAAGGGGGTACTTTAGTCTCAAGAGTGGTCAAGATGGTGTAAAATGGAAGAAAAAGAGGTGGGGGAGTTCTAGTTCCTACCTTTCTTCTAATGATCCTTACCAGTTGGGAGACATGCGTCATCACGATGGTGACTATTTCCAAGCACAGGGTGCCCAATCTTAGGCAATCACAGGTCAGTCAGTTTCTTCATATTCTCTTCTTCGGTTTTATGGTCATCCTAGACGGGGTTATTCTAATGAAGGAAAGGAAAAATGCTTTTAAGTGCGGCTAGGGAAGCCATCGGCTCAAGGATTATCCAGTTTATAAGGTTTCTATGAAAGAGAATAAGATTCTAGTGGCTTCATAATCTACTCCAACACCTGGTAGTATGACATCTACATCTATTACTGCTCTTGGTTCTAGTGTTAGTTAGAATAGGTTGTATTCTTTGGCATCCAAATTGGAATCCGAGGCATCACGTGATGTTGTTATTGGTACATTACAACTTTTCTGTCATGACATATATTGTTTACTTGATTCAAGGTGTACTCTCTCCTATGTGGCTGTATATTTTGGTTTTGATTCAGAAGTTATTTCGGATCCTTTTTCTAATTCTACCTAGTAGGAGACTAAGTTATTGCTAAGAGAGTTTATAGAGGGTATGTGGTATCTTTTGGTGGCAAGATGACCTTGGTGTATCTGTTTTAGTTGGATATGGTAAATTTTAATGTTATTCTGGGGATGGATTGGTTACACTCTTGTTATGCGTCCTTGGATTGTGAGACCTATAGGGTTATCTTTAGGTTCCCTAGTGAGTCGGAGGTTAATTTCTAAAGGTTTTCTTTATAACATGGTCTGGGTTAAAGATTCTACCTCAGAAGTCCCTTCTTTTCAGTCAGTTTCTATGGTTAATGAGTTTCTAGAGGTCTTTTCGGATGATCTTCCTGGTGTTCCTCTGGATAGGGAAATAGAGTTTGGTATTGATCTAATTTCGGACACTCATTCAATTTGTATTTCTTCATATAGAATGACTCCGGCTAAGTTAAGGAAACTCAAGGAGCAACTTAAGGAGTTTTTGGATAAGGCATTTATTCATCCTAGTGTATCTTCTTAGGGTGCACCGGTGTTGTTTGTGCGCAAGAAGAATGGTTTCCTTCAAATGTGCATTGACTATAGGCAATTGAATAAAGTGACGGTCAAGAACAAGTATCCTCTTCCAAGGTAGATGATCTGTTTGACCAATTGCAAGGTGCCAAGTTCTTTTCTAAGATATATTCTTTATCTGAGTACCACCAGCTAAAGATTAGGGAAGTAGATATCCCTAAGATAATTTTTCGTACTCGGTATGGGCACTTTTAGTTTTTGGTGATGTCATTTGGGTTGACTAATGCTCCGACAGTGTTTATGGATCTGATGAACAGAGTTTTTCATTAGTATTTGGATCTCTTCATTACTGTGTTCATTGATGATATTTTGGACTAATCAAAGAGTAAGGTGGTTCATGCTAATCACCTCTGTGTGGTGTTGCAGACAATAAAGGATCAATATTTTTATGCCAAGTTCTCAAAGTGTGAGTTTTGGTTGAACGTTGTAACTTTCATGGGTCATATTATTTCTAGTGAAGAGATCATGGTGGATCCATGGAAGGTTGTTGTGGTGAAGAGGTGGACTAGGCCTATGACTCCATCCAGCATTCAGAGCTTCTTGGGTTTAGTCGGGCATTATAGGTTGTTTGTGGAAAGATTTGCATCGATAATTGCTCTTTTGAGGAAGTTAACTCAGAAAAAGGTCAAGTTTTCTTAGTCAAATGCTTGTCTAGGGAGTTTTGAGAAGTTGAAGGATAAGTTAACTTCGACTCCAATTCTGACTTTGCTGGAAAGCAATGATGGATTCATGGTTTATTGTGATATATCTAGGGTAGGTCTTGGTTGTATGTAATGTAGAATAGGAAGGTGATTGCCTATGCTTCTAGGTAGTTGAAGGTACATAATTTGGAGTTATTGTCGGTTGTGTTCTATTTAAAAATATGGCGGCATTATTTGTATGGTGTTCACGTGGATATCCTTTCTGATCATGAGATTCTACAGTATATGTTCACTCAGAAAGAGCTTAATCTTAGGCAGAGGTGATGGGTTGTGCTTCTCTAGGATTATGATATGAGTCTTAACTTTCACCAAGGTAAGGCTAGTGTTGTTACTGATGTTTTTAGAGGTTATCCATGGGGAGTTTGGCTCATGTGGGGGAAGAGAAGTGGGACTTAATAATGGATATTCACTGCGTAGATAATCTTGGGGTTTGCCTTTTAGACTCTAAGGATGGTGGTCTGATGGTGCAAGAAGTGGTTCGATTGTCTCTTGATGCGGAGATTATGGAGAAGCAAGTGCTAGAACCTATCTTGATTAAAATTAAGAGTGATGTTAGTGGGAAAAAGGTAATGGTGTTTATCAATAGTGATGGTACTTTGGTACTTTACGGTATCAAGAGAGGTTGTGTGTTCCTGATGTAGACAGTTTGCGACAAAGGGTTTTGGCTGAGGCACATGAGTCTCGCTATGTTGTTCATCTTGGATCAATTAAGATGTATCATTTGCTCAAGGAGATCTCCTATTGGTATGACAGGAAAAGAGATGTGGCTGATTTTATGGCCAAGTGCATGGTGTGTCAACAGGTTAAAGTTGAGCACATGAGGTGAGGAGCATTTTATCAAGAAATTTATTTGCCCGAGTGGAAATAAGAAGTGATCAATGTGGACTCTGTTATCAATCTTCCTCGGTCTGAGAATCAACATGATTTGATTTGGGTCATCGCGGATAGTATGACTATGTCTGTGTACTTTTTGCAGTGTGGACTACCTTCTCAGTAGATGATTATGCGAAGCTATATCTTTAGGATATTGTGAAGCTACATGGGGTGCCTACTTTATTTATTTTTTATCTTGGCACACAGTTTACATCTTAATTTCGGTGTTCTTTTCATAGAGGGTTGGGGATCAAGGTGAGTCTGAGTACAATACTGCTTTTTATCTGCAGACAGATGTGTAAGTGGAGAGAACTATTCTAACATTGAAGGATATGCTTTGGGCTTGTGTGATTGATTATGGTGGCAATTGGGTTGAGAATCTAACTTTGGTTGAGTTTTCTTAGAACAATAGCTATCATTCTAGTATTGTATAGCCCCTTTTGAGGCATTGTATAGTAGGAGGTGCAAATTTCTTATTGGTTGATTCAAGCTTGGTGAGGTTGACATATTTGGTTTCAACTTTATTTACCAGGCTATGTACAAGGTAAAGGTTATTCAGAAGGGGTTAAGGCTGCCCAAAGTAACCAAAGTTCTGTACAGATGTTAGGCATAAATACTTATAGTTTAAGGTTGGGGATAAGGTTTTCCTTAAGGTATCTCCCATAAAGGGATTAGTGCGGTTTGGAAAGAAGGAAAAGCTAAGTCCCCGATATGTTGGTCCTTATTAGATTTTGCAAAGAGTTAGTAATGTTTCTTATGAGATAAAGTTTCCTTCTAGCTTAAGCTTGGTTCATCAGGTCTTTCAAATTTCCATGTTGAGGAACTGCATTGGTGATCCTTCTTCGGTTATTTCTTTGGAAGGGTTCGGTCTCACAGTTTTTTTAATCTTATGAATAAGTTTTGGTTGATATCTTGGATAGGAAGGTTCATCGGTTGTAGACCAAGGATGTGGCTTCAGTTATGGTTCTTAGGCAGAAATAAGCTGGAAGAACCTACATGGGAAATGGAAGAGGACATGAAGTCCAAAGATCCACATTTGTTTTTTGCTCGTGGGATTCATGTGGAAGGTATGTGTCTTCAACTTATCTTTCTTTTCTGAGTTTGTTAGTTAAAAGATTAATATCATTACCTCTTTGTTCCCAAACTTTGTTAGAGATCTGGAGTATATTTTATAATGCAAATAATTCGTGTGTGTCGTTACCCCTACCTTGTCTGTCATTCAGGGATGAATGTTCTTAGTGAGGGAGACTGAAACAACCTAGTTTCTAGACCTTAGAAAATTTCCTGGAATTTTGATATCTAGACCCAATACGACTCATGGATATGAGCCGTATATTGGGGTATGAGTGGTATGGTCCCCTCGTATTCTGACCAATATTGGTTGGTGAGATGGATTTTTGTTATTGGATTGGATACGATTAGGGGTATGAGTTGTGTTAGTGGTTATGGATTTTTTGGTTCCTTAACTTACTATTAGACTTGGTTACTTAGGTTAGATCTGAGAATGAGTGGCTTACCACGAGCCATAAACCAGAGTATAAATCATACCACATACTCGTATGGTAGACAATGTTCAATCCTGCTGGTATTTTATTCTGCCAGGGATACGATTCATAGATATAAATTTATGCTATGGTTACAACTTGGTGAGATGATCCCTATAATGGATAGTATTTTGTCCAAGGGTAGAGATTTAGGATACGAGTGGTGGATACCGATCGTATTGGGAGGGTATGACTCGGAAGGGTCAGTCGTATCTGTGTGATGGGATTTTGGTGCAACTTAAGTGGGGGTATTCTAGACATTTCCCCACTTATTCTAACAGGGTCCCATAAATTCTAACCTACTTGGAAGGTTATTTACCCTATTACATTAAAAATTAGAAACTCTTCCTAAACACTCCATAATCCTCTTAAGAGCTTTTGGGAAAGGTGGGCTAGGGTTTCAAGTAAAGGATCAATTTGGGGCTTGTCTTGGTGATTTCTTTCCATCATCATCTTGGTTAAGGAATGTTCTCTTCCATCGTTGTTAGTTTTACTTAAAGGCATGGTTTATATGAATCTCTTCATTGTTTTACTCTTACATGATTTTGGCTTTCAAATATGATTTGGGAGTTTTTATATTAAATGGTTGGTTATGGTTTCCCATGGTTTTAATTATGCTTTTATATGCATTAATGGTGGTTTTGGATAATTGGAATGAATGAGAATGGTTTAATGCTAATTGGAGTTGGTTTTTGTCATATTATTCCCCCAATGTGTTTTGGCCTACGAGTTATAAAGATGCACATGATTATGATAGGTCTTGTGAACAATGCTAAAGGCAAGGTAATATTTTGAAAAAACATGAGCTTCCTGTGATGCCCATCCTTGAATTGTTTGATATTTGGGGTATCGACTTTATGGGTCCATTAGTGAGATCACATGGATTGAAGTATATCTTGGTGGATGTTGACTATGTTGCATTGTGGTTATAGGAAATTTCATTTCCAAACACTAAAGGGAAGAGAGCCACAACATTTTTAAAGAAAAATATTTTCTCCAGAGTTGGTACACCTCGAGCAATCATTAGTGATAGAGGCTCACATTTTTGTAATTATCTTTGTAAATTCCTACTTGATAAATATGGTGTGAATCATAATTGGAAACACCTCACCATCCTCAAACAAGTGGGAAAGTTGAGGTCTCTAATTGGGAAATAAAGTGCATTCCGACGAAGAATGTCAATGCAAATAGGACTGATTGGGACAGAAATCTAGACAATGAATTATGAGATTTTCGGACAACGTAAAAGATTCTCATTGGTGTATCTTCAAGTCATCTTTTGTATGGATAAGAATTCCATATGTTGGTCGAATTTGAGCACAAGGCACTGAAAAAGCTAAATTTTGAGTGGAGTAATGTAAGACACTTAAGATTGGAGAAAATGAATGAGATGGATGAGTTCCGCCTCTACGCCTATAATAGTTCAGCCTTGTACAAGTAAATGATGAAATTGTGCCATGATAAAAGAATTGACCAGAGAGAATTCCAACCCGAGGATTTGGTGTTGCTGTATAATTTAAGACTTTGCTTATTTATTGGCAAATTGAAGTCAAGATGGTCGAAACCATTCACTACAGTGAGGGTTTTTCCACATGGTCATAATCAAGATACAACAAAGTGGTGAAATCTTATTCAAGGTGAATGGACAATGTGTTAAGAATTATTTTGAAAACACAAAAGAGATAAAGTTATGTGTGGATTTGAGCCTTGATGAAGTCTTAGTCAAGGAAGTTGGGTCGTGCCAAGATGTTAAATTAGGCGCTTCATGAAATGCAACCTATGGGTTTGTTGGTGAAGTTTGAGTACCCAACATATCCACGTTAGGACACATTGTTAAATCAAGTGCTTTTTGGGAGGCAACCCAAGGGTTTTGTGTTCACTTTGTTTTGTTTTTTCTCTAGGTCGAAGCATGCAGAACCATAGACATAATGCATAAATGAAAAATAAAAAAATTCCAAGTAAGTCTACTTATGAGTAGATTTTATGGGTTGGTGACGTAGGTATACAAACCATATACTTGACTCATTAAAATTTGAGTGGAATTCCTACCCTCAAAACACGTTCCATGAATCTAGTCCACAGGTTGTGAACCATACCTACAACTGATTGACAGAACTCGTGAAAATCAACAAAGAAATTGGGTTGCAAGACATGGTCCAGGACTGCAACACATGAGTCATAGACTTTGTTTATGACCCATATCTTGAACCCGTTAGAGTTAGAGACTTTTTAAGTCTCAACATATGACCCACGAGTACAACCCATCGGTCATGAACTTTGTCTACAATTCTTTGGTTGATCTTGTGGGTCCAGAAAGTTAATTTAAATTACAATCTTATTTAAAGTTAAACCCTCATGTGCCTCGACCTGAAAAACTAAAAATAGGACCTTTCCTGTTAACAAAACCCTAAATCCAATTGTTTTCAAACCAAAATCCATAAAACCATATCCAATTTACTAGAACTCTACCACCATATATATATATTTCCCTACTTTCCTATTCAAAATAAAAAAGACCCTATCACACCTTAATGGTGAAAAACCTAAAATCCCTAAGAGAAACATCCACCACACATGAGAAAGCTTTAAGTTAGGGAAAAAATTAATTATTATTCAAAATCTCCATCTGTGCCTAGGTATGTGCATTCACTTTCTATTTTCTAGGTTACTTCTCTATTAACAAAGTAAGGTTAATTTCCCAGTTTGGTGTTCCCAAATTGATAAAGAAGGTGTAATTGGGGAAAAGTTTGATCGAACATGAGCTAAGTGGATGAAATTTTTTATAAATAGGAATAATAAAAACTAGTGCAAGTTTGTTGAGTATTGGTTTGAACTCACAAGTGTAACCCACGATTCATGAACTAGATTCACGGGTCGGGGATTAGACTCATGGGAATCAAACTTAAGAATTCGCAGCTCAGGTGTTGGGACGACTCTTACAAATTTCGTTCATGAGTCATGAACCCAATCCATGACTCGTAAACTACAACCTAAAGTCCACAAGTAGAGTGCATGAGACATAAATCCAGTCTACGACTCAAAGATTGGACTCGTGACTAAGGTCTGTAATTTTTAATTTTAGTTAAGTGTTTACCTGATTGTTTGTTTTGCATACTAAATCTTCTCTACACAGGTGCCATGCCACTAAAAGAGATGTAAATGGAGGGTGATGCCACCCCTAGAAAAAGGGCCAGAGCCCAAGACTCACAGTCTAGACTTTAAGATGAGTCTCCTAAAAAAAGTAGTTCCATGGAAAAGAATCCGATGGGTAATGACCCACTAAAACCTCACCATATATCACGACAGACACTGGAGGAAGCCCCAAATATATTGCAATACAACCTGTACTTCAGTTTGTATCAAATCCTCAGCCCCAACCGAGCCTATATATTCCATCGACTTTTATTGCACAGGCCAAGCTTTGGATAAAAAATACTCAAAGATCGCTACCATACTCACCTATCCCTCTCTAGTATAATGAGAAAGTGACTTAAGCTAACTTTGGTGATAGCAAAAAGGATACAACCACTCCCTAGTTTGAAGTAGGAGAAAAATTAGCTGAGTCATGTAGTAGTGAGAAAGATAAAAATGCTCCCCAATAAGACGAAGGAGATGAGTCCTTCATGTCTGGCGAGATTAAAGGTAATTATACTATTGCATCTGCTTTGGTAGCTGAGTATTAGATTTTGCATACACTTACACAGTGCCTTTAGCATAAAAAATATAAGGTGGTGTGTTCAGGATATGAAGGACATATATATAAAGATGTTGAGTCGACTGAGAGTGGTGGGTTTAGATGGGAACATTGGTGAGGAACCCCATAGTTGGACAACTGACTTGGCAAGGATTCTAGTTATTAAGGCATTATTTGTCAAATACTGACTGGATTTACAGGAGAGCTTCTAGATGTTATAGTCCTAAGTTGGTTCATGAGTATTATGTATCATATGACACCTCGGTTGATTTGATCACACCTGTAGGGCAATGAGCTCTGGACTAACCTCCATTGGCCCACACCTTGGTTTGGGGTACTCGAGTTAGTATATTCAAATAGACTATTCAGTGGTTTTTAGGGGTCGACATGAGATATCGATGATTATTATAGAGTTTAAACACTGGATGTAGACAGTAATTAATAAGACTAAGATGAAGGATCCAAAGTAGAGATGAGAGTTATTGAGACAGGTTGCAAGATATATTGCTGAGCATGGAGTTAATGCCCCTTAGGTCAAGGGGAAATGGATATTAAGAAGTCATCCCTATACTTTGCAGGAAATTTTTTGTAGTTTATAGTTTAGAACTAATTGTGCCCAATGGGAGCGGATAAATCACTCACACTTGGTCGGGCTGTTCTTGTGGCCATTATCATGGGTTGATATGATATTAATTTTCATTGATACATTTGAGATGAGATTCATGAGATGTCCTTCTAAGAGGTCACCAACATACTATTACTATTTCAGATTCAGAGAATTTATGATGCGGTGGAAGCTGTAGCATTACCAACTGTTAATAATCCTATTGAGGTGACCTGTGTAGCTGAGGTAGGGTTGATTAGAGGTGAAACCAACATAGTTGCATAGAGAAAGGCATAACCTTCTTCTTTATCTGTAGTGTTCTTATTTGAGTGGCCTTTGGAGATGATCGAGCATGTAGATACACTGACACTAGGTGGTGAGAGAGAGGTAGTCAGTTGACTATGAGTCCTCCCCTGTGGGTAGTGAGAGGGTGGTGGGTATTTTAGTTCCACCATTTACTTCTATAGTGCCTCCTCACCCGCCTACTTCAGGTATTCTTACAATGATTTATAAGTTCTTGTAGAGGTTAGTGGATATACAAAAGGCATTATTTGAGAGGAAAACTCACTCTAATATCCAATTGGAAAATTTATTAACCTAAATTAAGCCATGGGTGCACACTACTATCGAGACCTCTGAGGCATTGGTTGAGGCTCAAATGATGATCGTGATGTAGCAATTTATGAGAGATATTTATAAAAGTATTGAAAACTTTTATATTAATATAGGGGAGAGACAATGCGAGACCCAAATACCTTATATATCTAATCTGAGGGAGAAGGTGGCCACATTGAGGATTGAGGTTTGTTCTTAAGAAGACAACTACACTCTGGCCATAACCCCATCATATCATCCATACTATAGACACTTCCTATAGCACCAATATTGGTCCTTGACTTATTTGAGAATGAAGAGTCCCTTACTGCAAAAAATAAGAGGGAGTGAGACCTCGCAGAGCAGAGTGATAGTTTTGATTTATAGGGATTCGAGTAGGGTATCCAGGGATTCATAGACTTAGTATCATGTTGGAAAGATCAAGAACAAACAATGAGAGTTGGGAGCCTTGTATGTTCGACCACCACCTCCTCTTAGCACTGAGCCCGATGTGCCACTTGATGCCCCGATTGAGGGAGAGTCAATACTTAACATGCAGAGCATTGAAAGTATGTATCCACTCCCTTACTCTAATTATTTTCTTGGTTATACACTTAGGATAGCTGATCAAATCATGGTTGGGGTAGGGGGTATACCCCTATTGGGGTTTTTATTGCCGCGTCTCTTTTCCTTAAAATAGGTTGATTTGGTAAAACAATCTATGATGACCAAAATGTTGTCACACCCACAAGAATTATGTGGCAGCCCATTTATAAAGTCTAGAGTGATCCAATCCCACTCCAATCAGGAATAGGTAATATCAGAAGCAAACTAACCAATCTGTGATGCTCTACCTTCTTAATGACCCTCGATATTATTTTCTGCTTATTTTTACCATTTAGAGATTTCCTTTAGATGCCCCAAGTCATTTATGACTTCCTGGAGCTGGTGTAGGAAATCTCAAAATGGTATAAATAAGAAGAAATGGAGAAAATAAATTCATGACTTACTGGAGCTGGTAATTTAGTTACCGGCCAGTTAATTTGATTTTTAGAACTAATCTAATTTGAAGTCTTTGATGGTAAAAATTATCTACCGAGTGAAAAAATTAGTAAAATGACCTCGTATGCTAATTCTAAAAGTTCCAATATCTTCAAAACATTGATTTTAGTCTAGGAGGACCTTTGGTTTGGTACCAAAGGCTTTTGGACTCATTCTGAGGTTTTGGTTGGACATTATGAAAAACTGACACTTGGTTATAGGACCCACTTTTCATTAAAAAGACATCGGATAAAAATTTCAGCTGTGCCATTGATTTTGAAATGTCAAATTTAAAAGGGTAGCATAGTTTGTTTGCATGTACAGGATTCCGAACAAATCCAGAGGGTTCGGTGGTAACTTAGAAAATATATTAAGTTTTCATCTGGTGCACTCAGCTAGTGCATCCGCTAAAGAGGACCTTTGAGTGTTTTAGTGGAGGTTTCTTTAGCAGCCTTCCAAGAATTTTAGCGGCCAGGACAACCCCGTTGAGCTACTTTAGCGCTGGCTTGTCTGCTTAAGCAGTATGCCAGGCATAAGCGGGTACCGTTTTAGTAAAACCTGGGCTCTTTAGCTAAAATTGCTAAAATGGCCTAGTGCCTACTTTAGTGGCACTTGGGAGACATTAAATGCCCCAATTAGCCTAACTTTCTTCCATTTTTATCACAAGTTCGAGAGTGAAAAACCTTAGAAAGCGTAGGAACTTGGAAAACAATTAACAGGTGATTTTAGGGAGTTTGTGAGCTTAAATTACTTATTTATTCTCTGAATTCTTAGTTTTAATTAATTACGTGGTGAATTTCTCAATTATTTCCTGAAATCCCTAAATTATTAGTGGGTTGATTTAGCACTATTTTTTTAGAATTCACCCATTCTTGAGGGTAAATATTCCTTGAGCATGGAGGGACGCATTGACGATTTTGATAGGCGATTCCACAGGTGGGCCCCATATGATTTTTTTATGTAATTTTGGACAAAAGCATTAAGTTAAAATATGGGTACCATTGTTATTATATTAATGATTAAAGTATTATTTTGATAGCATGGCATCATATGGAAACTTCTCGAAAGAGGAAATTGATGATTTAGCAGATTTCACTAAGCTTTTTTAGTATCCAGGTAGGCGAGGTTTATCTCTCTCTTTTAGATTGGACTAATTTAAGTATATTTATGATAATGTGCTATATATGGGTTGGGAACAAGGTCTTGAAGGCATAATTAGTATTATTTGGATTATTAAGCCTATTAAGGAACCATAAATTAGGTATAATTGACTTAGTTACTTATGCATTAGGTAGAATTGCTATCTTAGGACTAAATGTGTCTCATTAACATCTAGTAGTGATTTTAGATGCCTTAGACTAGTGCATGGTAGAATTTTCCATATAATGAATTTTGGGGATTTGAAGTGGGATCCTCTAGTTCACATTAGGCCAAGACACTTTGTAAGACCTTAAAAAATTTGATAATTTCATTTTTGACCTTCTCGTATTCATAATATTTATTTTTGACTTGAATTATGTTTGGGGCTGTTAATAGGGTAATTTGGGAATGTTTTAGAATTTTGGGAGGCTATTTTGGGACTTCAAAGCAGTGTACCTCCGTGATATTATCATGCCATGGAGGTTAGCCTCAATGATATTAGCGTTTCATGGAGGTTAACCTCAGCGATAATGGCATGCCACGCCAAGGTGTAAATTTTATCCATTTTTTTTCAACTAGAGGGAGGGTTTTTTTGTCTTTTCAGCCTTTCTACGACTTATATATATAAAAGGGCCCCTTTTTCTTCAGTTTTCAAAGATCAAACTCTACTTGATTCATCTTTAACTCTCTAACAAAGAAAGCTTAAGGGTTTTATATAATTCCTCAACCGGACTTCAAACTCCAAGTTGACTTCAATTTCTTGTGTGTTTCAGACATGTTTATTTTCCCTAAGCTTTAATTTTAAATTGTGGCATGAATTGAATGGATTTTAGTGTGATTTAAATAGTGGGTTTTGAAATTGGATCAGGATATTTTGCTTTTATGGATTGAATTACTTGTCCCATGTTTTGAATAAATTATTTATGCTTTAAATTGATGTTTTTGGGACTGAATTGGTATATTATTTAAATGGTTGGAATGGGGAATATAGGTTACCCCAAATTGGATGAGTTTTGGCTTTGAATTGCATAAACCTCAACGCACTCCATAAATTAGACTTTTATTATGTAAACTTGCATGTTTTAAATTGATTTTGAACCCAATGCATTGCATTAATGTATAAATGGATATAAAAATGGAGTTGGATAGCCTTGGTGGCCATGGTTTGGATTTTAGTGGAAGTTGAGAGTTCAATGTGGTTGTTTGAATTGATTTGGCATGTTTAATTTAGCTTACAAGCATATTGGTATGACGATACCAAGTGATAAATACCTTAATGGATGACTCCTAGGTTAATGGTTGGAATTATGTATAAAGTGATAATAATTTGGGCTTAAAGCAAGATGTGTAGCTTACCTCGAAGGTATAAGTCCCGGAGGGGCGAATGCTGAAAACCACTTTTGCCGGCGTTGGGGGTTTATATGACCATGTGCTTGAAATATGATTGAAGTATATACATTTAGGATGTCTATTGCCCGTAGTGACAACCCAAAGGTACCCCTCTAGATGTTACACGATGCTTGGTACTCCGAATAGCCCAAGCTAGCGTATGATATCTACTCAGCTCTGAGCTTTCATAAAAGTAAACATAAATCATGAATGAATACTGAATAAAGCCATAAAATAACATACATCTATAAGAATAATCCCAGCTAAAACACTGTAACTTAATAAATTTCAAATCTATGGGAATCGAAAAAAAATATAATCTAACTAGTCTTGACAAGTCTTTAATTTAATGACTGAAGTCCCACTGGGACAGATCTTAGCTGACACAAAATAAGAGATAAGTAAATAGAATAACTCTTTTTAACATTTGGAATCATCATAATTTCGCCCTCAAACTATGAGGACTTACCAACTATCTAAACATAGAAAATAGTTCCCGTGATTAATCATGCTGCTAGGGAAGAACACCAGAACCTACATTATAAAACAATGTAGCACATAGTCATGTAATATATGTGGGTCAGTACTTCTAGAATATACTGAGTAGGCACGAGTGAATGCAACAAGTAAAACTTAAATTGAACATACTTTCAAATCATGCATGCTAATTTTTAAAGGAATCACCTTGTTCTTGAATAAAACTCAAAGATGAAACATCATAAAACATAAATTACGAAGCATAATCTGATAAGCTTTGTAAGCCATTACACTTATTTTCTAAAATCATTACTTTTGTGGGAGATTCTTATAACTGACATAAAATATGTGAGCTATCATGGAGTCCAACATCTTACCCACGTTGATAAGAGCTATTCTATCCTTGCCATCGAAATAGAACCTTAACGTAGAGTTATCACTAAACTTCCTCCATATTGGGAAACTGAGGGGAAACTCTGTTGAGATGTGCTTAAGATTATGGGGGCACGTAGTTTCTAAAGAATAGGATGCAATAATACACATTCCCCTCTCGGTTCTAAATACTACTCCCAAAACATCTACCTTATAATAACATAAAGGTTTATAAATTGAAAACTAATTATGCTTCTCTTTACTTAAATCATACCCATGGGGTAAAATTATGGATTTTGATATTAACTAAGCGCATACGATTAAAAATAAAATTTAACAAAATTATAATACTTGTAAGTTGGACTCATAAAATTAATTTTTTTGTAACTCAACAACTTATGCTTAAATCTTGAAATTTATGCATCATGTCATACAAAATTTATGTCAAGACACCATGCTCAAGACTTAAATTAAAATCCACTCATCACTTCATCAAACTTCAAGTCAAGATACCAAAAATCTTTCTATAATAATAATTATCTATGCCAAATCATGAATAAAGGTAATTTCTTGTGTAAATTAGACTCCAATAATATGATATATCATAAATTCAAGAACATGCAAATTTGGGCATGAACCCTACTTTTAATCACATCAAGGAAACTTTAAAATCAAGTTTTTGAGCTTAAGGATGAAAGGTTACCCTTTCTTAAACCCCACATACCAGGATTTCTCAGCTTCTTGTAGGGAACTCAGAATTGGGGACTTGGGAGATGAATTTGTTGAAAAACCCTAGCTTTATTGTTGAAAAACCCTAGCTTTATTGTTCTTAAAAGTGGTAGAGGGATGAATATTGATAAATGATTGAGAAAAAGGGAAAATTACACTAATTTGTGGTTATAAGTTGTGAACTGGGTGTTTAAAGGGAAGGAAAAAGATCAAAAAACTAGTTAGTCTTAAGTGACTATACAACTATTTACACTGCACCATAGCTCAAAGCTTATCTCAAAGGCTAGCCTCTATGTCACACTATTTATACCTACAACACAAATGCACATAGGAGTTTGCAAGGAATAGGCTCTGACATGGACTCAGGAGAGTACAACTTGAAGAAAGGATGGGAAACTACTAGAATTGTCTATATTATATATGAGCTGAATTGCTGACTATATGGATTGACTCATACTAAGAGTTTATAAATCAACTGAAGCATTCCTGACATGAATATATATTTATAAATGTAAAATTATATTTTATGACATGAAATTTCTAAGAGTCACTGAGAAAGGAATATTTGTTACCTCAAACAATCCTTGTCATAATTTCTAATAACATTAAGGGGTATGACTAGAAGGCATGATCTAAAGGAGATATCTGAATAAGGATTCTGACATGGTTTGAGTATACTAGTCTGATGATTTGAGTTTATCAAGTAAGAATGGTTTATAGCTGAATGTGAGACACCTTTGGTCAAAGTTATCTATAATAAAATCTGGGCATCTAGGACAGGAGGTAGGATTAGGACTACTATGCCTTATGTAATGCAACTGATAACTTTTCAACAAAGTAACACTTATGAATCATGCTCTTTCTTACAAAAACTCTACACTCAGCTAGCTAAAATTTCTAAATACACTACATAAGGCCATCAAAATCTCACAACATATTGCTTTAAAATTACTAAAATCTCACTACCTGACTTAGGTGATCACTCGACCATCGCCCTCTTAGATTTAAGTGATCCTTCCAATTTTTTGAACCACTTTATAATTCTAAATTATACCATTATCATTATATTCTAGAGATTGAGGTATCACCATATAATTGGATACTAAGTTATTCCTAAAGATTTCATCCAAAATAAAACATCATAGCTAACTGCTCCATATAAAAACCACATACACGTCAAATTCGCACTACCACCCTAACTAGCAAGGCACTAAACACAAATTCATGCATAGGCTAAGTCAACCTTATATATAAGTTCCATTTACCAGCACCATCATTCTAATAATCTTTTCTTGCATTTTGTAATCATAATTCAAGCTTAAGGTCTACCACTTATCATGGACAACAAAGGGAAATTTTACACACTATGTTGTCTTATGAATACTGGATAGAGATTGAATAAATTCTAATCCATTGAGAAACCTCAACCTTAACCACACCTTCTAACTAATTATAATCAATAAACTCTTCTTTTTATCTTGATCTTAGTACTGTTTGTTACCACTATGCCATGTATTTTATCCATCTCCCTGAGCATTATCTAATTCTGTCAATAATTTAACCATAATATGGTTATATACCTCGGTATCCACACTTACATCCTCTGTACCAACACTACCCAAGAACTAACTAGTATATACTTCTTTGCAGGTAATTTTACAATAAGGTTTATGATAACAGATTTGAGAAAACATTATACCATGGCTTAAATGCATGACTTGAATGAGAAAGAGTAGATGCTTTTGAATAACTGGACTTAAAATAATTAAATGACTCCTTCGAAGCTTGTGAGAAGTCACATAACTTTCTGTAAGTTCTTTTGATAAAACATTGTAGATATAAGTTAAGCATGACTATTTATATTCCCTTTTTGATAAGATATAGTTAGTTGAGACTAAGAAAATGGTTGGATTTTTATTGATCTCTATTGTATAAGCTAGAATATAAAATCAAAAAGACATTTTCTAAATGCCAGTAGCCTCTTAAAGAAAAGTACAAATGTCTTTACGTTGTTTTGCAAGAATATACTAGATATGACTTCACAGATACCCTTTGACAATTGAAAATTGTTCTTTGATCCTAAGTTTTTTACGAACCTAGACTAATTCCTAGTCATAATACGGTGCCTCAAACAACAAGTGATCCTAAGATAGCACATAATACTGACATAATGCATGAGCACCAGATTAAAACATGTATACGAGCTAAATAGACCGAGAAAAGCATTATCATGAAATAAAATGGTCTAGTATATTTACTATTAGAATGTTTACAAAACTAAAATCTGAAAGAAAAAGGAACTAAAATAACATACAATAGCTCTTGCTGACTATTAATGAAGACTCTACTAATATTGAATTTAAGTAGTCAGGATATGACTCTTAGCCATCCCTAATCAATACATAAGAATAGAATGAAATACTAAACCTACAGTTGACTTGAAGTTGTGATATGCCTAACTAAGATCCTGATAGTAATTACCCAGTCTATAACATATGAAAAATATAGGTAGAAGAGGGATACAATTAGTTATTTTGATTGTACTAATTATGTGAGATATTCCCTAATCAAAAAAAATACTTAATAGATGCTTTGAAACTGAGGACATAAACTCTTTCCTAAAATTTGCATAAAAATCAAGTTTGTACTAAAAAGATGTAGACATATTAAAATCTCTAAATAGAGATTTAAAGTATTTTTAAGATTGGAAAGTTGTGGAAACAATATCAATACCTAATATAATTTATAACTAATGTTGAACATGCTATAAAACTATTATGAATGGAAACAGAATATAGATAGCTGAAGTAGAGTATGTTAACCCTGTACGATATACACATTTACTAAAATGCAATGATAATCTAAAAAGTCATAGTTTTAAAAAATTAAAATTGCATTGAGGGTTATATACATATACAGAGGCTAAAACTATGGGAATTTCTCATAATCAATATAGACTATGTAAGCAAATATGGAATATACCTTGCAACTTGAGTTTGGAGGGTGTTTTATACCTTGCCCAAGTTAAGAAACATGACGGGCATGAATTTACTCATGATCCCATTTTGGAAAGGAAGACACTCTCAACTGGTGTGGACCTACCTTTGGTGGAAAATAGTTTTTGACTTAGGTTTTCTAAACTCATGTACTTTCGGTGCTAAATAATGCTCCCAATTGAGAGAGAACTGATATACTAAAATGCACAGTAAGACTATTATTTTAAAATTAAAAGATAAATTCTTTATTTAAAATCATTCTAAATCATGAAAACTGAAGGATTAAGTATTTAACTGATAATGCATGATATCTAAAGTCATTGGGTTTTCATAACCCATTATCTTTGAAGAATGCAATTATTCATGATAATTCTATAATTTCAACATAATAGGGAATTTCATAACTCAAACACAAAATTAGAAATATATCAATATAATGAGAGTTCATAATTATGAGTATGTAAGGATAGCATAGTTCATGGAAAACAAGGCATGTAAAACTAATATAGGCTAAAATCAATCAAATCATGTATAATTTATTCTGAAGAGGTTGAAGACAATAAAATATGGATAATTCCTTACGTATTAAGACAACTGAGTTAAGTCCATGAATACAATTAATGATAACTTTAAATTGGAGCTATTTAATAAAATAATATGAGGGAATTGAAATTCAAGAATCTGGCACATTGGATATGAACCTTAGATCATGAGTTCATAAAAATCATAACTGAAATTCATAATTTTAAAACTAGGTTTTAGGCATATGAGTGAAAGGAATCACTAATTGAATATTCACATACCTGATTATGAAGCTTTTAAATTGAAAATATTAATAGAGACTTGAATTTATTAAGTTTGAGGAATAAACCCTATGTTCTTTTCTTTAGAGAATTTTGATAGAGTTGGGAGCTTTAATTGTTGTTATGAGGGACAAAATAGAATAATAATACTCTAAAATGACTTGGTATAGGCTAAAAATATTGGAAAAAGAATGAAACATCCTTTATAAAATGTGTAGTGATTATTGCTAAATAAT
The DNA here is from genome assembly GCF_002878395.1 of Capsicum annuum. Lineage (NCBI taxonomy): Eukaryota > Viridiplantae > Streptophyta > Magnoliopsida > Solanales > Solanaceae > Capsicum > Capsicum annuum. Next base: position 95,383,802 of record NC_061115.1, read on the forward strand.
TATAGCAGAAGTCATGGGTTGGACCATCCGACTAGTGTCCCTTAACTCATGTCCTTGACACATAGTTTGTATGAAAAATTGTGTTTTGGACACATATTTTGTATGACAAATGAGTCTTTGAAATATGGTTTGTTTGAAAACTCATGTTTTTGACACACGGTTCATATGACAACTTATGGGTTCAGATATCTTGACAGTACTTTACTTTTATGGCCATACCATTTTACTTCAAGACTGAATTTATGAAGGGTTGGTGGAGTTAGAAAGAATACCCAAATAACTTTTATTTCAAGGGTATTGAGATAAAAACACTTTAAATTACAGGAGTTATGATTGTTTGAATTTGACTATAAAAAGATTCTTCCTAGGAAATCAATCAGAAAGGAAGGTTTCAATTGTTCTTTGAGCTAGGTGTTACATTTGGCCTTAATACCTGTATAAATAACTTCTCATGCTACAAAAATGTTACATTTTATTCTAAATATACTTGAATTATAATACCCCGATCATTTCTTAAGCCTAAATCCATCTTTTGAGTGGATATGTATGACTTCCAAAGTGATTGATCTTTAAACCATGTTGTATTTCTATAATTTCTACTTTTTTCATGTAGATAATTGAATTAGATTTCCATCAAGACCAATTTCATCAAAATCCGACATCGGATGAGCGAGTTTTGGCAGTTTTACTCAATGGTATCGGATCGTTTAGGATAGAGGGTCGACCTAGTGGATCGTCAGGTCCCTGGTGGACAGTCAAGTGCCCCGTCAAGCCGAGGTAGTGACTCAATTTTAGAACATCATTCGACGGACAAGTTGGTGGACCATAAAAAGTTGACGAACCGTCAAGGAGTCCGTTAGGTTGAGATAGAATGTCTCATTTCTGGCTCTCGAGTGACGGACGATTTGGTGGACCGTCAGCTTCCTGACGGACTGTCACTTCGATCGTAACATTGAGGTAGAATGTTCTATTTTTGGTACTAGAGTGATGGAGGATCTGGTGGACCGTCAAAAGACTGATGGACCATCAGTTCGAACGTCATAAGCCCCGATCAGCAAATTTCAGCATTTTCAAAAAAGGGCATTTTGGTCATTTTCTCCCCATGTGGTCTTATATATATATTAAAGTGGAGAATATCCACTCATTTCATTCTCCTTTCTCTTCCTATCTTCCAAGAATTTCCTAGAAACTAGGGTTTGTACAAGATCCAAAATCCAAATCCTCTTCCATGAAATTCAGAGAATCTTCCATGAATTTCTCCAATTTGTTCAAGAACTAAGTTTACCAAGTCAAAGGAATCAATAATCTTGGCCTAAAAGTGTGAGAAGAGTTCCAAACAAGTTTCCACATCTTCAAATCAAAATCGAAGGTGTGTGGGGTTTCAACAATAATACTCCTTTCGTTCTTGTGCCTAAAGATTTACTTTCTATTATTGATTTACATGATTTTGCAAGTGGATTTACACCCAAATTTATTTACGTATGATTTATGATACTTGAGTTTAATAAGCTTGATATCTATGGTTATTTCACCAACATGTTTCTTAAATTGAGTATTTATTCTATGAGATGTATATAGCCATTATATATATTGATGATTTCTAAGTGATTTATGTGAAGTGTCAATATTTGTGTTTTTCTATGAGAAATTTGACTATTGAATATATATACATATCAATATTTGAATTGAAAGTCAAGAATGAGTTTGATGATGTTTCTTTGAAGCTTTGGCATTTGAAATGATTTGATAAGCAAATGTACTTGATGTTGAGAAACATTGTTTGAATATGAGTCGAGTTAGGAATCCATAGTCATATATGATTTACCAATGAGATATACTTTTCTATTGGTCATTATGATAGACCCATGAGTTGATATTAATTGAGGTGGATTTCCTAATGCGTTTTGAGCTGAGTCTAGGAGGAGTATTTAGCACCGAGCGGGAAATGTGGTATTTCTCCAGAACTACGTACCACCATAATATTGATGTTGATAGTAGTGGGCCAAAGGATGAGTATGAGATTGTGATGATGAGATTTAGGTTATACTCCCTAGCAAGAATACGACACCCCTGCCAATGTGGGGCTCTCTCCTTAGGAGAGCAAAACGTTGGACTCCATGTGGCTCATATGGTGTAGTTATATTGGTTATAAGAAACTCCCACGTCCATAATGATCTAAGTACCATGATTTACCGAGCCACTCCAAGTCATGAGTCAAAGAGTTTGAGTTGAGTTAAATAATTTATGAGATTTATGAAGCATATGTTATTACTGATGACTTTCGGAAATGATGTTTTAGATAATTCAAGGAAAGAGAGTTGTTATTGTTAGCATGCATGATTTTCTTATACATTTATGATATTATTTATAATGATGCATCCATCCCCACATACTCAGTACATTCCCAAGTACGGACTCTCATACTTTTTTTGTATTCTAAATTTCCTCATAAAATAGGTTCAGGTGCTTAGTCTCAGCCACGATAGTGATACACGAGTACCTTTTTCTACATCCCTACAGTTGGTGAGTCCTCATAGTTTGAGGACCTATGTTCATGATTTTTGTCTTACTAATTGATGGTTGTTTATTTTTTTGTTCAGTATGAGCCAGTTGGGGATCTGTCCTAATGCTCTTCAGTCTTATGTAGTAGAGGGTTTGTCAGACTAGAGTACCAGTATGTACAGAACGTTAGTATTTTGATTGTACAGGACAGTATTACTTTGTATCTCAGTATGTTCATGGCATGATTATTCTTCCTTATTACCGCTCGATTATTGTCATGGTGAATTATAGGAGTAAAGATAGGCTCAGAGGGTTAGTTTAACGCTGTGTCTGGCCTTAAGCACTGTGACATCTCGGGATAGGTTCTTGGGACGTTACAAGTTTGGTATCAGAGCCTAAGGATCAAAGAGTCCAAGGGAGTTTTACAAGCCGTATTACGTAGAGTCTTGATCATTGATGTGTAGCACGCCATATCTAGGAGCAAGAGGCTATGGGATGTTTTAGAAAAAGTTGTTTCTTTCTTTCAGGAGTCTATCGTGCCTATGACTGTTTCTCTCTGTGGTTACTTTGTGCTCTCTTATGATAGAAAATGCCTCCTCGTAGAGCTCACAGAAACAATGAACGACCTTAAACCATTGATCCTTTAAGTGAGACGGTATCCCATGCCAAATTTTGGGCAGCTTTCTAAGTGCTAGCCCAGGCGGTCACTGCCAATGCTCAAGCCAACACCCAAGCTACTGTTCCACCTCTTCAAGGGAATAATTTTGTTGTAGCCTAGGTTCGTGACTTTATGTGAATGAATCCACCTTAGTTCTTTGGGTCGAAAGTAGGTGAAGACCCAAAAATGTACTTAGATAAAGTAAGAAAGATCACTTAGATTATGCACGTGACTGAGGAGGAGAGTGTTGAATTGGCTGCTTATCGAATGAAAGATGTTGCTTATGATTGGGTGGAGATGTAGAGGAAAAGTAGAGGGAGAATGGTGCTCCTGTGACTTGGCAATTATTCGAAGATGCCTTCTTAGACAGATTCTTTCCCCCGGAGCTGAGGGAAGCAAAATTAGAAGAATTTATGAACTTAAGACAGGGCCCCATGATAGTTAAGGAGTATTACCATAAGTTTAATCAGTTATCTAAGTATGCTCCTAGTATGATGGCTGATTCTAGAACTAGTACGAGTAAGTTCTTGGCTGGTGTATCTAGTTATCTTATGAAAAAGTGTAGATCCGCTATGCTTAATAGGGACATGGACCTTTCAAGACTAATAATTCATGCTCATTAGATTAAAGCAGACAAAGTGAAGGAGAGGGAGAGTTAGAGGGAATAAAAGAGTTAGATCAGAGAAGTAGAGGTATAGTCAGGCTAGATTTTCTGAAGAGATCCACCCTCAATTCCAGAGCCATTTGCTTGTGCCAATGCTTTTATTATCTAGTACTTCTGTATTCAGAATGAGGCCGGATCAGGGTAATAGGCCTACTATGTCCAGGTCCCAGGACAGTGTAAGTAACAGACCTCGTCATCCCCCATGTACGAATTGTGGTAAAGACCATCCCGGGGAGTGCTTAATCGGTCAGAGGGGTTGCTTTGGTTGTGGTAAGTTGGGCAACAAATTTAGGGATTGCCCATATGCTAGACAGGGGAATCACGATGGTCGTCCCCAGAATCAGACTATTAGTGCTCCGGCCTTTGTAGTTTGTCCTACTCCTCTTTAAGGTGCCTCATCTAGTACTGTAGGTGGTTAGCGCCAGAAGAGCTTTTACGCTATACCACCCCGTCAGGAGTAGGAGGATTTACTAGATGTTGTTACTGGTATGCTCCATGTATTTCATTTTGATGTGTATGTGTTGATGGACCCTGGGTCAAGTCTTACTTATGTGACTTTGTTGGTGGCTGTGAATTTAGAAATTAGTGCTAAAATTTTTTTTGAGCCTTTTCTAGTCTCTACACCAGTGGGTGAATCTGTTATTGCTAAGCAAATATTTAAGAAATGTCCTATCACTGATCTAAATAGAGTCATGTTTGCAGATTTGATTGAGCTAGACATGATTGATTTTAGTATTATTCTGGGTATGGATTGGCTTTACTCTTTTTATGCATCTATAGACTCTCGTACCCGGGTAGTCAAGTTTCAGTTTCCCAATGAGCCAGTCTTTGAGTGGTCTGAAAATTCTGTATCTCCTAAAAGTCATTTCATATCCTATCTAAATGCTAGGAAATTGATAACCAAGGATTGTATCTATCATTTAGTTTGAGTTAAGGACACTAAGGCTGAGACTCCAACTATTCAGTTTCTTAATGTTGTCAATGAGTTTCCTAATGTTTTCCTGGAAGATCTCCCAGGGGTACCTCCTGATAGAGAGATAGAATTCAAAATTGATCTTCTTCTTGATACACATCCTATTTCTATTCCTTTATATCATATAGCCCCCACATAATTTAAGGAGTTGAAAGAGCAACTCAAAGATCTTCTTGAAAAGGGTTTTATAAGGCCTAGTGTGTCTCCCTAGGGTGCACCCATTCTATTCGTACGAACTAAAGATGGTTCATTGCGTATGTGCACTATCGTCAGCTTAACAAGGTCACAGTAAAGAACAAGTATCCTTTTCCTAAAATTAATGACCTATTTGATCAGCTGCAAGGTGCCAGCTACTTCTCAAAAATAGATTTGAGATCCGATTATCACCAACTTAAAGTCAGAGAGTGTCATATTCCAAAGATGGCTTTCTGCGCTCGTTACGGTCAGTTTGAATTCTTGGTCTTGTCCTTTGGGATAACGAATGCCACAAAAGCTTTTATGGACCTCATGAATCGAGTGTTCAGACAGTACCTGGATATGTTCGTTATTGTATTCATAGATGCTATTCTTGTATACTCTTAAAGTGAGAACGACCATATAGATCATCTTCGAATTATCTTACAGACCCTTAGGGATCAACAATTTGCCAAATTTAGCAAGTATGAATTCTGGCTAAGGTCAGTTGCTTTTCTAGGTTATATCATTTCTTCTGATGGTATTCAAGTTGATCCTCAAAAGGTAGAAGCTGTGAAGAATTCGCGTAGACTTATTTCCCCATTTTATATTAGGAGTTTCTTGGATCTCGATGGCTACTACCATCGTTTTTTCGAAGGTTTCTCTTCCATTGCTGTTTCTTTGACCTGGTTGACCAAAAAGAAGGTTAAATTCCTGTGGTTAGATTCTTGCGAGAAGAGTTTTCAGGAGTTGAAGACTCAACTCACTTCAGCCCCTGTGATGACCCTACCTAATGGTGTTGATGATTTTATGATATATTGTGATGCTTTCAGAATTAGTTTAGGTTGTGTGTTAATGCAAAATGGTAAAGTTATAGACTATGCCTCCCGATAGTTGAAACCTCATGAGAAGAATTATCCGACCCATGACCTCGAGTTAGCTGCAGTGGTTTTTGCGTTGAAAATTTGGAGACACTATTTGTATGGTGTTCATGTTGATGTGTTTACGGATCATAAGAGTTTACAGTATATGTTCACTAAGAGAGTGTTGAATCTTCAGCAGAGGTGATGGTTAGAATTACTAAAGGATTATGACATGAGTGTGTTATATCACTCGGGTAAGGCCAACATAGTGGAAGATGCTCTTAGCAGGTTATCCATGGGTAGTGTAGAACATGTCAAGGAAGATAAGAGGGTTTTATCCCGTTAAGTGCATCATTTGGCTAGGTTAAGTGTTAGATTGCTTAACTCAATTGAGGGTAATGCTTGGGTCCAAAGTGGTTTCGAATCTTTACTAGTTTCGGAAGTGAAGGAAAAGGAGGATACAAATTCTCATTTGGTTAAACTAAAAGAATTATGGCTGAGGCACATGGCATGCTGTATTATATTCATCCCGGTGCTACCAAGATGTACCCCAATTTGCAGGAAATTTATTGGTGGAATGGTATAAAAAAGGATATAGCGAAGTTCGTAGAAAAGTGTGCAAGTTTCCAGCAGGTAAAGATAGAGCACCAGAGACCCGGTGGTGTGATGCAAGAATTTAACATTCCTACTTGGAAGTGGGAAGTGGTGAACGTGGATTTTGTGAATGGTTTACCTCTCTCTCATCGTCATCATGATTCTATTTGGGTCGTTGTAGACAGGTTGACTAAGTTAGTATATTTTCTGCCAGTACATACATCTTTCACCGTGGAGGACTATGCTAAGATGTATATTTAAGAGTTAGTCAGGTTGTATGGAGTTCCATTGTCTATTATCTATGATAGGGGTGCTCAATTTACTTCTCAGTTTTGGAGAGTCTTCCAGATGGGTCTTGGCATCCAAGTTTATCTTAGCTCTGCTTTTCATCTGTAGACAGACGGTCAGGCTGAGAGGACTATTTAGACTTTGGAGGATATGTTGAGGGCTTGTGTTCTTGATTTTAAAGGAAGTTGACATGAACATTTACCGTTGATTGAATTTGCTTACAATAATATTTTTCATGCTAGCATTGGAATGGCTCCATTTAAAGCTTTGTATAAGAGAAGATGTAGATCGCCCACAGGTTGGTTCAATTTGGGTGAAGTTACTGTGATTGGACTTGATGCTGTATTTGAGGCTATGGATAAAGTTAAGTTAATTCGAAAGAGGTTAAAGACAGCCCAGAGTCGTCAAAAGTCATATACAGATATGAGAAGAAGAGCTCTTGAGTTTGAAGTCGACGATTTGGTGTATTTGAAAATCTCGCCTATGAAAGGGGTGAAAAGATTTGGAAAGAAAGGAAAGCAAAGTCCCATATATGTTGGCCCTTATAGAGTTTTGGATCATGTTGGGAAAACAGCTTATGAGGTTGAGTTGCCTGCAGAATTATAAGCTGTCCATCCTGTGATTCATGTTTCTATGCTCAAGAAACACATTGGAGACTCTATTGTTGTTGATCCGTTGGAAGGTTGTGATGTTCAGGATAGCCTTTCGTATGATGAAATCCCGATTGAAATCTTAAATTATCAAGTCCGTAGACTGAGGAACAAGAAAGTTCCCTTGGTTAAAGTTTTGTAGCAAAATCAATCAGTAGAGGGTGCCACTTGGGAAGCAGAAGTGTATATGCGAGAAAGTTACCCTCATCTTTTCTCCATGAGTTTGAATCAAGCTGAAGGTACTATTCCCTTAATTCAGTTTCCTCCTAATCTAATGTATTCATCTATATGGTTATTCCCTCTACAATTTATGCATTTGGTGAAGTACTCAAAAGTTTAGAGTAAAGTGAGCCCTTAGATGTGAGACATTCCAGATATACGTCCTTATTTTATCTTGTTCTTGGCCTATTTGGCAACATTCGAGGACGAATGGGTCCAAGGGGGAGATATTGTAATACTCTGATCATTTCTTAAGCCTAAATCCGTCTTTTGAGTGGATATGTATGACTTCCAAAATGATTGATGTTTAAACCATTTTCTATTTATCTAATTTCTACTTTCTGTAATATATAGAATTGAATAAGCTTTCCATCAATACACATTTCATCAAAATCCAACATCATATGAGTGAGCTATAGCCGTTTTACTCAACGGTATCCGATCGCCCAAGTTTGATGGTCGAACTGGTTGACCGTTAGGTCCTTGTTGGACTGTCAAGTTCCCCCTCAATCTAAGGTAGTGACTCCTTTTTCAGGACATCTTGTGATGGCCAAGTTGGTGGACCATCAAAAAGTTGACGGACCATCAAGGGGTCCATCAGGTCCAGACAGAATGTGTCATTTCTGGCCCTCGAGTGACAGGCAACTTGGTGGACCGTCAGTTTCTTGATGGACCATCACTTCGATCATAACACAAAGGTAGAACGTTCCAGTTTATGCACTCGAAGGACGAACGATCTGGTGGACCGTCAGGAGACTTGACGAAAAGTCAGATCGACCGTCATAGGCCCGGATCAGCAAATTTCAGCATTTTCAAAAAAAGGGTATTTTGGTCATTTCCTGCCCATGTGGTCTTATATATATATATATATATATTAAAGTGGAGAAGCGCCACTCATTTCCTTCTCCTTTCTCTTCCAATCTTCCAAGAATCTCCTAGAAACTAGGGTTTCTACAAGATCCAAAATCTAAATCCTCTTCCAAGAAATTTAGAGAATCTTCCATGAATTTCTCCAAGTTGTTCAAGAAATAAGTTTCCCAAGTCAAAGGCATCAAGAATTTTCCACATCTTCAAATAAAAATCCAAGGTATGTAGGGTTTCAACAAGAACACTCCTTTCGTTCTTGTGCCTAAAGATTTTCTTTCTATTATTGATTTACATGATTTTGCAAGTGGGTTTACACCCAAATTTCTTTATGTATGATTTATGAGACTTGAGTTGAATAAGCTTGATATTTATGGTTATTTCACCATCATGCTTCTTAAATTGAGTATTTATTCCCTCAGATGTATATTGTCATTATATATATTGATGATTTCTAAGTAATTTATGATAAGTGTCAATATTTGTGTTTTTCTATGAGAAATTTGACTATATAATATATATATATATATATATATATATATATATATAGATACATATTTGAATTGAAAGTCAAGAATGAGTTTGATGGTGTTTTCTTGAAGCTTTGGCATTTGAAATGATTTGATAAGCAAATGTACTTGATGTTGAGAAACATTATTTGAATTTGAGTCGAGTTAGGAATCCACAATCATATATGATTTATCAATGATATATACTGTTCTTTTGGTCATCATAATAGACCCATGAGTTGATATTAATTGAGGTGGATTTCCTAACGTGTTCTGAACTGAGTCTGGGAGGAGTATTTAGCATCGAGTGGGAAATATGGTATTTTTCCAGAACTACATGCCACCGTAGGATTGATGTTCATAGTTGTGGGCCAAAGGCCGAGTATGAGATTGTGATGATAAGATTGAGGTTGTACTCCCTGGCAAGAGTATGACACCCCTGTCAATATGGGGTTCTCTCCTTAGGAGGGCAAAATGTTGGACTCCATGCGACTCACATGGTGTAGTTATGTCGGTTATAAGAAAATCCCACATCCATAATGATCTAAGTACCATGAGTTACCGAGCCACTCTAAGTCATAAGTTAAAGAGTTTGAGTTGAGTTAAATAATTTATGAGATTTATTAAGCATATGTTATTACTGATGACTTCCAGAAATGATATTTAGATAATTCAAGAAAGGAGAGTTGTTATTGTTAGCATTCATGATTTTTTTATACATTTATGATATTATATAAAATGATGCATCCATCCCTACATACTCAATACATTCCCAAGTACTGACTCACATACTCTTTTGTATTCTATATTTCCTTGTGAAATAGGTTTAGGTGCTCAGTCTCAGCCATGGCAGTGATCTATGAGTACCTTCATCTACATTCCTACAGTAGGTGAGTCCTCATGGTTCGAGGACCTATGTTCATGATTTTTGTCTTACTAATTGATGGTTGTTTATTTTTCCATTCAGTATGAGCCAGTTGGGGATCTGTCCTAATGGCTCTTCAGTCTTATGTAGTAGAGTCTTTGTCAGACTAGAGTACCAGTATATACAGAACGTTAGTATTTTGATTGTACAAGATAGTATTACTTTGTATCTCAGTATGTTCATGGCATAATTATTCTTCCTTATTACCGCTCGATTATTGTCATAGTGAATTATAGGAGTAAAGACAGGATCAGAGGGTTAGCTTAAGGCTGTGTGCGGCCTTAAGCACCGTGTGACATTTTGGGATAGGTTCTTGGGGCATTATATGAATCCTGGTTCGAATATTAGGTTGTATTTTTGGAGTGTTACAACTATGCACTCCAATAATTCCCAAGGTAGAGTTCTGTAATGTAGTTATTAAAAGCATCATCTAAGTTTTCCATCATCCTGCTTCTGTTTTATTTTACCGTAGGTATACATTTTATTATATTTTGGTAATTTTTTTGGTTTTGATGCTATTTGTGATTCCCTTGCTATGCCTATTTGTGTTTCTACCCCGATAAGTGATTCCTTAGTAGTGATCATGTTTACCTATCATGTGTGGTGACCGTTGTGGGGTCTGAATTTTTGTGGACTTAGTTATTATCTATATGGTTAAGTTTGATATCTAATTAGGTATGGATTGATTGTCTCCTTATCATGTTGTTTTGAATTATTTTTCAAAGTTTGTGACATTAGCTACTATAGGTGTTCTAAGATTTGCATGGAAGGAAAATTTTAGTTTCATATTAGTATGGGGTTATATATTTTCTATGTGCTCATTTCATGGCATGGGAAGTGAGGTTGAGATGGTTTGGTCATGTGATGAGAAGAGGCATGGCTTCCCCAGTTCATAGGTATGAGAGGTTGGCCTTGGATGGTTTCAAGTGGGGTAGGGGTAGACCAAAAAAATACTAGAGAGAAGTGATTATACATGACATAGAGCAGTTATAGCTCACTAAGGACATGACCCTTGATAGAAAGGTTTGGAGAAATAATATTAGGATAGAGCGCTAAGGTGTGTGGTCAAGTTATGGGCTATAGTTAGAAGAGTTTGGTGTAGCTTGGTTGGTAATACTAGGGTTGGGGGGAGAGGGTGTCCTTTGTTGGTTAATGTACTTTATTTTTGTGGTTATTGTATCCCTGTTATTTTTATCATGTTGTCTTCTAGCGATGTTTGTCTACGGTCCTTTGTCTTTAGCCGGGGGTCTATCAAAAATAGCCTCTCTACTTGTTCGGATGTTGTGGTATTGACTGCGTAAATTTACCCTCTCCAGACCTCACTTTATGGGAATATACTAGGTTTGTTGTTGTTGTTGTTAATGTCATTGCATGGTAAAAAAAGGGCACCTTTCTTATTTGGCCTATGTGCATGATTACACCATTAATTCACCAACTCTCTTGGATTTTTTGATTTCTTAGAGAGTTCATAGACGTGTTTCCTTAGGACATACCTGGTAGGCCTTCAAACAGGGATATTGATTTTGCCATCAATGTTGAGTGGGGAACTAATCTCATATTTATTTCTCCCTATAGAATGGACCCAATGAAACTCAAAACTGAAGGTGTAATTATTGAATTTATTGAGTAAGGATTTCATTAGATTGAGTGTGCCTCCTTGGGGTAGTCCTGTCTTATTTGTGAAGTAGAAAGATGTATCCATGCACATGTGTATTGAATTTTGGCAATTTAACAAAGTGAATATCAAGAACAAATATCCTCTTCCTCTTATTAATGATTTGTTTGATTAGGTTCAGAGTGCTTCCGTATTTTTTAAGATTAACTTGATATTTGGTTACGTTTAATTAAGGATCAGAGCTTCAGATGTTTCATAGACAACATATAGGATGCGGTATGGTCAATAGAGTTCTTGTTCATGTGTATTGGGTGGACTAATGCCCTGACATCATTTATGGAGTTGATGAAAAAAGTATGTTAGCATCATCTTAGTTCTTTTTTATTGGGTCCATCGATGATATTTTGGTTTATTTTAAGAATAATGCCAAGCATGTGAGGAACTTGAGGAATTTACTTTAGATATTGTGGGATGAGAAGTTGTATTCCATGTCCTCCAAGTACATATTTTGGTTGGATTTTATATTTTTCTTGGGTCATGTAGTGACCAAGGATGGTATTATGGTCAACTCAGCCAAGGTAGTGGTAATTTGAGATTTTGCTAGAAAGATTACTTCTCCTACTAAGATTTGGTGTTTTATTAGGTTAGTGGGATATTACCATCAATTTGTGTAGGACTTCTCTTCCATTGTGGCTATTTTGACAAAGCTTACTTAGAAAAGGTTAGTTTTTAGTGGTAGGATGATTATGAGAATAGCTTCCAAAAGCATAAGGAGTTGTTGGCTTCGTCTTGTATCTTGATGTTGCTTGATAAGGGCGTGGGTTTCATCATTTTATGTAATAATTTTGGAGTTATCTTGGGTGGTGTGCTGATGTGTATGGATAAGGTGATTACTTATTCTTTTTGACAGTTGAATCCTCGTGAAATGATTTATCTAGTTGTCATTTGTAGTTGGCCACATTTGTGTTTGTGTTTAAATTATGGTGATACTACTTCTATGGAGTTCATTGTGAGATTTTCTCCAATCTTAGTAGCCTTCAATACTCAGTGAGATCCTAATATGAGATTGCTTCGAAGGCTAGAGTCGGTGTTTAAGGATTATGATCTCATGATTCTTTATCTTTCGGGTAAGGCTAATGTGGTAGTTGATGCCTTGAGTTGGAAGGTATAGAATATTGGGAGTTTAGCTTATATTTTGAAACTAGATAAGCCTTTATCCTTAGATGTTCAGTCCTTAGCTAACCAATTGGTTAGACTAATATTTCAACACATGGGTGTTTGTTCTTTCTAGAGGCTAGATGTTTATTGATGAAATAAAATTGAGCTTGATAGTTTGAATAGGAGAAGTTGAGGGTAATTTATGATGAAGTCTTGAGGGGTGAGGGAAAGGAAAAATATTTTGATTCCATGGGTGGTTTGAGCCTTTGTAGTCATGTTTGTGTGCCAAGAGTTGGGGGTTGGGTTACACTGATCCAAGGAGGCTTATTGTAATATTTTATTCATCTAGGAATGGTAAAGATGTAACATGTCTTGAAGCAACACTATTGGTTGTGTGAAATGAATAAAGACATTGTGGAGTTCAAGTCCAAGATTTTGAATTGTCAACCTATGAAGTATGAGCATCAGCGACAACTTTGATAACTTTCTTAATAACTTTTGAACTTTTATCCCATAGAAAATGTTCTCCAATAAAAAACATAAAATCCCAAACACAAGCACTAACACCAACCACCATGGTTGTAACCACCATCAGTGGAGCCACCCCACTAGAGGAGTTTCCAACGTTGCCCATGTAGAACAATCCTAACAATTTAGTACCAAATAATTCCAACCCCTTAGACCAAACTTTGCCATAATATGTGAACCTCCTTGAACTAAAATCAATTACTCCACTAGTACCCATTGTGCTTCCTAAACCAGTTGTTATGTTACATGGAGAACCAAACATTTCATGGATGGCATTAGAAATTAGATCATCATCATTAAGCAGAATATACAAAAGTCATAGTAGGTACATTTTCGTATGGGACCCCATATATGAAGAAACTGAGAAAGACAATACCAGGACAAAGCATAATTAAGAATGAATGCACAATAGGGGTGTCATATTCAAGACATATTATACTCATACTTATAGATATAGAGGATTATGTTTACTTATTATTAGTGATGACATTCTATGTGAAAGAAAAATATATGTATTGGTAGATAAGAACCCTTAAATGGGATCAATGGTTTGAATTGGATGTTGAAACAACAATTGGAGTTATATGGATATCATTGCCAGATCAACCACATAATTTCTTTGTAAAAGAGGAAATCTTATCAATTGCTTCTATAGTGGATAAATCTCTCAGCATGGACATGGCGACGAGGAATAAAATGAGACCAAGTTGTGCTAAAGTCAAGATTAAGATTGATTTGATCATAAATTTACCATAAAGATTTAGAATAAATGAGGATGATGATATTATGAGTGAAATCAAATATAAGTGGATAAAGATTCAATATTACTATATGCCAAGGAATTGCAATGAATATTTCTTACAAGGGCATGATTAGGAGATCTGTAGGCCTATTCATTCGGAGTTATTTAAAAAAACATGAAAAGGCATAAAAGAAGAAAGATGATGAGGATTTGAATAAGCAATTCATTGATACAATTGCAACTTAGAAAGAGGCATTGAAAAATGGTCAAGTTGTTGGAAATAACCACAACAAGTAAGAGTGGATGCGGAGAAGGAGAAATAAATATAAGAAAGACAAATTCAAGTTGATTAAAAATAGAAAATGAATATCATGATAAGAGTCTTATTGATATCTTGAAGGAGGATAAACCTAATAAAAAGAGATAAAACTGATTCAAGTTTAAGTGATCAGTAAGGGGATGGATAGGAGTAGGATATATCTCAAGAAAAGCTTGTGAAAAACAATCATATTGATATAAGTGAATGGAAAGTAAACAACAATGTAGAAGATGTAGAAGGAGCTGTAGTGGTACTTAAAGTAGATAATAATGAAGAATTACCACTTGTCGTTCAAAGAGGTAGTCATGAAGAAGTTTTTGCTTAGGTAGGAGAAAGTGTAGATAAAAGTGACATGGAGAAAAACATTGAAAAAGTAGTAAGAAAAGGGAGTCCCCAAAATAGATTGAAACAATTAGGGATATCCATACAAAGGAAAAGAAAAAAGGAATTGGGGAGACATCTTCATTATAAGCAATGTCAAGGCAAACAAGGAGGACGATAGCTGAAGAAAATAAATCTCAATGAATGCATTAATATGTAATATCAGGTCGGTGAACACTTAAAAATGTATTTATTGGACTAGTGACTATGCATAAGAGATATTAGTTTTATTTTGTTGGCTTGATTGAACCATTTCAAGATAGACACGAATTAGAGGTGTACAGAAGAAAGTTGGGGTTATAACATGCAATAGATAATATTAATAGAAAGATTTGAGCATTAATTGATGAGGATATGGAGTACATGATCCTAAAGGACGTAGATTAATTCCTTACAATCAAACTACATAATTAGGGACTAGGCATGGAGGTGATCATAACATCAGCTTATGCCAAATGTACACAAGGTGAATGATTACAATTGTGGAGTCTTTATATAAGTTGTCAAATACTCTACAAGTACCATGGCTTGTAGAAGGAGATTTCAATATTATTAGTAATGAGAAGGAAATTCTTAGGGGTCTTCCAATAATAGAGGCTAAGGTAAAAGATTGTAATTATTGTATTACTGGAGGACAAAGGGTTTCAAGGAAAGTAAGTACACATGGTATAATGGTAGAACTGATGAAAAATGTATATTTAAAAGTACTCTATAATGGTTTTCTGCAATTATCTTTCCAATCTTAGAGATATAACACTCAGTGAGAAGTGGTCAGATTATGTAATAACCCTGATCATATTCAAAACTAGTAATTGGAATGTGGTCACACTTCTTATGTTCTCAAATTTTTTGATGAAAGAGAAATCATTCAGTGAGGTGGTCAAACAACACTGGCAACAAATTTTGATGGAATCTATAAATTAATAAGAATTAAGCAGGCTCTAGTAGAGTGGAGTAAAGTGTCATATGGGAATATTTTTCAGGAGTTATCTACAATGGAGGAAGTAATTGAAGTTCAATATGCTTAGTTTGAATTGGAACCTTCAGGGTCCAGTAGAGAAAGACTTCACAAAGCTCAAGCTACTTTGTATAAACACCTCTACAAGGAAGAGGAATTCTGGAAGTAAAAAGTAGGGATGGAGGGGTTTAAAGATTGAGAGAGTAATACACAATTCTTTCACACCATAGTAAATAAGAAAAGGCGTCGACCAAAAGTGAACAAAATTCAAAGTGATAAAGGGAAGTCGCTGGAACAACAAGAGGATAACTTTTTGGATTATCACTACATATTAGAATATATGTATTTTATATAGGTTTATAGTATTATAGTTCAAACCCTTAAATTTAGTTAGAATCCAATACAACTTTGCATCATATTTAACATTAGTTTTAAAATCATATGAAATGTTTATTCTTCTACAACTTTCCAATTTTTCATATATGTTTTAGCTCATGATTTAGAGATTTACCGTACCTCATGGCTTTTATGTACAAATATGGTTTTAATCCATATTTTAATAAAGAGTTTTTTCCTTCAATTTTAGAATAGGTTTTAAGTATTTTCATGACTTGTGCATATCCCCTATACTTAGTACGTTTAATAGTGTGACCCGCCCCAAATCCTATGAATCATAACCATAGTTGTAGGGACCGACACCAACGACTTTCCAGATAATTTTGAAAGGGTTGTTTTATCTTTTAATACTCCTTTAACTCTTAAACTATATCATTTAAGCTATCATAAGTCTTAATATAAAGTCTAAAATGCTCCTAATCCCTCATTTTCTTTATAACACATAAAAATACTCAAAGAACCATTATAAGAAAACGACATTTCTTCTCCCAAAGAAAAAAATTAGGGTTCTTCATCTTCAAGCTCAAATCCTCCAAACATTAGTTCAAGAATATGAAACAATCAGGTATATGAGTATTCAATGAGGTCCTCCTTTCATCCTCATGCCTAAATTACAATTTTACATTCGTGATTTTATGATTCCCATGAACTAGTATTTTTACCCAATTATGATTCCAAAGTTAAATTTAGTTATCCATGGTATAAATTCCATTTATGAGCATGATCTAATGATTATTTATGATTTCTTATGGTTATAGTGTAGCATTCACATTATTCTCAAGTTCATGCATGATTGACATAATATTACTTAAGATTTCAAGCATAAGATCAAGCTATCTATGATGTACTGGATTTCAAGACTATTACACATTATTTATCATGATTTGATGGATTTCAATCTTTACAAGTTGACCTGCTATGTTTTTCTATGAAATTTAGTATCATTACATAGTGAGAATTTCGAACCCTTAATATGTTGATTAATTTATGTTTTGGACTTATCTTATGAAATTTAACATTCTTTTTAGATTATAGAATTTGTCATGATATTTCCATTCTTTAGAGATGGTAGGTTATAAACTCCTGATGAATTTGGATATCATGCATTGTCAATCAAACACTCAATCCTTCATTTTTATGAGTTAGAATGCTTTCAGATAAAGCACTAGTATTTTAGTTTTATAATGATAGTCTTATGAAAAGTTTTAGTATATTAGTTTGTGAGTTGGGAGTACTACTTATCACCGAGAGGACATGGGTGTAGAAAACCCATCTCAAACTATGTGCCACCATAGGTTAAAGGGATCCTCGGTAGTTGAAAGTGTGTTCATTAATCGAATAGGTTCATAAGTAATTCAAGTCATTCATGGTCTTTACCCTTGATAAGGGATGGGATACCCTCCCAGCTTGGGTTAAAGGTTGAATTATATATTGCTCACACGATCTATGTTGGTTACATAAACCTCCAATAGTTTCAGGCTTAGTATTTTTTCATAACCCTCAGTTTCATTTTTACTTTCTTTAATACTATGAATTTTTATATTATCAATGCATATTAGGATATGTGTATTTTATATAGGGTCATTGTACTTTAGTTCAACCCATTGTATTCTATTAGCATTCAGTACAACTTTATAATATGTTCAATTTTAGTTTTAAAATTATATGACTATTTATGCTGCTTCAACTTTCCAGGTTTTCATAAGTGATTTAGCTTATGATTCATAAATTTCATCGTATTTCATAGTATTTTTGTACAAACATGTTTTAAATATATATTTTAGTAATTGTTTTGCCCTTTACTTTTAAAATTAGTTTTATATGCTATCACGACTAGTTCATATCCCATAGATAAATACATTCAAAAGTACTAATCACATACCTATTCTATCTATATTTTACATATGATGTAGATTCAAGGGCTTACTTTTAGTATCATAGTTAGAGAGATCACAATATTTAGCTAGCTGGTGATGAGTTCTCTTATTTTGAGGACTCAAGTTTGTTTGCAACTCTAGTATTTCATTTTTATTTTTATGTATTAATTAGGGATAGATATGGGTCATGTCTTGCTGCCAACTTCAGACTCATTATGCATAGGTTCTGTTCTATTTATTTTTCAAACTATGGTGTTATAAACTTTTAATTTAAATGTATTAAAATAACTTACCTCATGTTTTTATTCTGTTCAGTCATTTGTCTTACCCTTATGTATTCTATATTCAGTTGCTTATGTATTATGCTAGTACCATAAGTTAGCTTGGGATAATTAGTGGTTCTAAGCATTGTCTTACAACTAATGAATACTCTGAAGTCATGATAGACATAGTATCAAAGGGCAGGGTTAAGTGTCCTTGAGTGTCTATGAAGTCATGCCTAGTAGAGGCTTGTGGAATGGTTCAAAGACATCTATACTTTAACTTAAGAGGATACAGGGAATTCAGGAAATATTTACCTTCTTTAATATCTCAGAGTTGCAGTGCAATAGAGATATTCTCTAAGAAATTTATACAGATTCAAGAATTTCTGTATTTATATTGAATATTCTTTATTTTAGAGGCAATAGAAATAGTCAAGCTTAAACTGATAAAGTCTTATAAGATAATCCATACAGACAATTATGAAATTGCACAAGGTCGTGAAAGGATCCTACTAGTTCCTTCAAGTTTAGAATTTTAAAAGCGTTTACTCTTGTTCATGTAAATTATGTAATGAGCCAAGGTTAGATATGCTTTAGATTCAATCTCAAAATCCTTTGGCAGAATAATCCATATTTAGAAGCATAAGCCTAGAAGTTTAGTAGCAGTAGAGTGGGGATAATGTTTATCTGGATTTAGTAAATGGAGTTATGTGTCCATTGAGCCATCAAGGTGTTTGATAGGCTTTGCGATAGAACATTGAGAGATTTAACAGTTAAGAGGAATAAAGTATGTTAATTCTTTGAAAGTACCAATCATAAGTAGCAACAAAAAAGATAGAGAAGTGTTAAGGTTAAGCATGTTCATAAAAAATTAAGTAGACTAAGTGTTTGTTGACTTCTCTCCAGTATTAGTAAGTTGATATGGTGTATGAGGAATTGGGTGGATATCGGCGTTAAGTGCTAAAATTTAAGTTTGGATTATATATGATCAATCTAATAGAGAGAAGAGTTTCAAATTCTAAAAGGAAAAGTGTGCACTCAGGTGTTGTGACACTTTAGAAGATTCTAAGTTAGTAAACATTTAAGTTATAGTATGATGACTATTAAGGATAATAAACGTTAATAGTTGTATCATAGAAGAAAGTACTAGCAATGATTTAACACTTTCAAATATAGTCTTTTAGGGGAGTTTAGTTTTTATAAGTATATTCATACCCCAACTAGTAGACTAAAGTGATTACAGTTTAGTTTAGGGTTTATTGGAGAGGTTTACAAATTTAGAATGAAGATTTTTAATTCTAAGGGAAAGATGATAGGATAAAGTTCCATGTCAAGTTTTCAAATTCTAGTAGTAATGTTAGTGAGTGCTAGAATAGAGATAGGGAAGGCAAATACCTAACCCATTTCTGCCTTTGTATATTTCCTATACTTCAATTATTACAACACTCTACTAATAGCTTATATGTTAGTTCCATGATCATAACTCATATTCGTACAGCTCATATAGAATCATTTCCATTCTTATTTGCTAGTATAGGGAGTAATAGTTCACTCAATAGTATAAATTATACTCCATGAATTTATGAATTTTCATACCATGTCATACAACTCATGGATCATTCACTCATGTTTAATCACAAGCTACTCTTGATATGTCCTAAATGACTTGTGAGATCACACTATGTCATGTATACTCTAAAATCAAATCTTTTTAACAAGTTAATTCATACAATAATTTACTCCTTAGGCATTAATTACATTTCAAAGTCACGAAAATCCTTGAGTGAAGATTATACAATATCACTTTTATTTTGAATCCTCATGTTTTAGTTTTCAATGACCCTTCTTATTCATGAAGGTGATGTTGATGGAGGTTGATAGGCTTGAATGATTTATTGATATATTTTAATATAATGACTTATGGTGATTTGTGATGCATTAAAAATTAAGATATGTTATTTAAGGTAGCAAGAAGTAGTTTATTTTGAGCTTAATCACTACTAGTAGATATAGAATATAGATTCCCATAGTTGATACTAGTATGGTCATTTTAGTTATAGTGCATTGTATCTCTGGGTTGGGCATGAACAGTGTTAGAGAATGAAACTAGTCTTAGCCTGTGGAAGCCATTAGTAGTGTACCCTAAATGGGTTATAAGTTTCATCTATTTAAGTATGGTATATTTGTAAGAAAGAGCATAGTTGAAAAATGTTACTAAGTTGGAAAGTTAGTCTCGTTGCATAAATCATATCAGTCCTGTCCTTACTTTCATCCTAATATAATCTTGTTTTAGAATTGGTAGTCTTACATTGAAGGTGTTTTATATTTAAATCTATTTTGTTTCTATTCTATGAGCTAAGATTAGCAGATAGGATGCTCAAACCAGGTTGTAACCTTAATTTAGATATCTCATTTAGATCATTCTCAAAACATTTCCTCCTTAATATTATTAGAACCTCTAGAAACAAGGATTGAAGGTAACATATATATATATCTTTCTTCATGACTCTCAAAAATCTCATATCATTGTTTATCACATTGCAGTTCTATATATATGTTCATTCCAGGAATACTCTAGTTGTGTTATAAACTCTCAGTGTGAGTCTACCTATATGGCCAACAATTCTGTTCATCGATCAGTCAGATAAGCTCCGGTAGTTCCCCAAACTTCATTCTAGTCGTACTCTTTTGAGTCCATGTCTGTGACTATTCTACACAAGCTCTTATGTACATTAGTGTTGTGAATAAACATATCTAAGTCTTATTCCAAAACTAAAATCAGTTCAAGATTACAAATTTTCTCCTTATTACTTTTCCTAGTCTCAGGTTGCTTAGTTGCTCACATATCTTAGTATGCAATCATAAATTTAGTCCAGTCGATGTTTTAGTTTGAAAATTAGTTATAATATTAGTATTAACTATCAAAATTTAGTATTGGGATTGCAAATCTTTCCCTATCCGTTTAACTTAATTAGTCTTCATTCGAGGATGAATGATCCCAAGGGAAAGATATTGTAACACCCCCAAAATCAAAGCTAAGATTAGAAACATTCTTCAAGAATTTATTGAACCAAATGTAGTGATATGGTTGTGTGATAAGTTATTTATACATTAATAAAGGCAACAACTAACTCCTAGTTCATAGCTAAATTGAAAGCTTTCTTACTAATTGAATTCTTGTATAAAATCTATCGATAGTCAACTTCAAATGAGCATAAATCTCATATTATATGGTGTTTTATGGCTCAATACCTACTAGATTAAAGATATTTGTCTTATTTACAACACATCATATTTGTGATTAAACCAACAATAGACTAAAAAGTTACAACCATTTTATTAATGCATTTAAAGCTATCAGTGTCGATGACTCATAGCCAAGACCTTACGACTCATAGCCAGACCTTACAAGTTATCATGAGAATTATTTACACTATTTAGAGAAGTTCCATTAGGGGAATGGGATGATTATTTAGTGCATGACATCCCTTGAGCCTATGAATCGTGACCAAAGTCATCGGGATATGTACCAATAACTTTCCAAATGATTTTAATCGGGTAGTTTGGTCCTTTCCACTCTTTTAACTCCTAAATTATGTCATATAATTTTCTATCCTAAGAATGAATATAAGGACTAAACTAATCCTAATCCCCCTTTCACTTCATAACACACTAAAATACTCAGAAAAGCATGAGAAATAAGTTATTTCTCTTCTCCAAAGAAAAAAACTAGGATTCTTAATTTTCAAGCTCAAATCCTCCAAAATTTAGTTCAAGAATCAAAACTAATTAGGTATTTGGGTATTCAATGAGGATCTCCATTTTTCCTCATCCCTCAATTATAGTTTTTTTTATTCATAATTAATTATTCCTATGAACTAGGGTTTTACCCAATTCTGATTCCAAGGTTAAATTTAGTTACTCATGATATATTTTCCATTCATGAGCATGTTATAATGATTATTCATGATTCTTATGGATATATTATAGCATTGACATAATTCAAAAGTCCATGAATAATTTGCATGATATTACTTGAGATTCAAACATTTGAGCAAGTTGTTTATGATGTATTAGTTTTCAACACTATTAAGCATTAGTTATTCTGATTTTATAGATTTCAGTCTATATTAGTTAACCTACCATGATTTTACATGAAATTTAGTCTCTTTACATACTGAGAATTATGACAACTTAATATATTGATAAACTCATAATTTTGGACTTGTGTTATGAAACTTTACATTCTGTTCAGATTATAGATATTATCATGATAGTTGAATTCATTAGAAATAGTGGGTTATGAGCACTTAATGACTTAGGATGTCATTTACTATCAGTCAAACACTTAGTCCTTCAATTTTCATGACTTCGAATGTTTTCCGATAAAGAAATTATCTTTTAGATTAAGAATAACAACATCATTAAGCATTTATTATATTAGTTTGCATTGAGTTTGGAGTATTACTTGGCAATGAGAGGACACGGGGACAGACAACCTATGTCCCATACTGCATGGCACTATAAGTTAAAGAGGTCCTCCCCATTTGAAAGTATCTCGCTTTATCTAATGGGCTCAGGAGTGAATTTTTGTCATTCATGGTCCTTGCCCTTGATAAGGGATAGGGAAACCTCTCAACTTAGGCTACAGGTGTGATTCCATATTGCTCACTTCGTCTATGTCAATTACAAAAGCCTTCCACAGTTTTAAACTAAGTATTTGTAAATGACCCCTAGTTCGGTTTTACTTAATTTTGTACTATACTTTTTATATTATCACTACATATAAGGATATATGCATTTAATATAGGGTCATTGTACTATAGTTCAACCCCTTGCATTTAGTTAGTATTCACTATTGCTTTGCATCATGTTGAGCACTAGTTTTAAAATCATATGAAATATTTATGCTTCAACAACTTCCTAATTTTTCATAAATATTTTAGCTTATGATTTAGATATTTCACCTTACATCATACCGTTTACGTACAAACATGTTTTAAATGCATATTTTAGTAAACATTTCTATTCTTAGTTTTAAAGGAGGTTTGAAATATTTTCATGACTAGTGCATATCTGATATACTCAGTACATTAAAACCTACTGATTGTATACCCTTTTTGGATATATGTTTTGCGTAATGTAGATTTATAGGCTCACTATTAGGATCATAGTTAGACATATCACAACATCCAGCTATAGATTATGAGTTCTCTTATTTCGAGGACTCAAGTTAGTTTATATCTCCAATAATTATTTTTTATTCTTATGCATTGACTAGGGATAGCTAAGGTTCATGTCCTAACTACCCAAAGTAAGTATTATTAGAGGCTTCATAGATAGTCAACTAGAGTCATTTTATGTAGTTTAAGTTCTTTTTTCTTTCATACTATAGTGTTGTAAAGTTTTAATACTCATTTATTTAAATAACTTTCCTCATAATGTTACTTCCATTTAGAAATTTATTTTGCCTTTATACATGCTTATATTCAGTTGCTCATGCATTATGCTACCTACATAGGTTAGCTTAAGATCACTTGTTGTTCTAAGCTTGTGTTACGACTAAGGAGGAGTCTTGAGTCGTGAAAAATTTTGTAACCTTCAATATGGACTTTTAATGTAGAGAAATTGGAAATTTAAAATTCCAATGGATTATAGAGTTAGAAGATGGGTTATTGAAGGAGAATCTAGTTGTTGGCATTGTGAAAGTCCAAATTAGGAGATCTTGCACCTATATTCGTAGGATTTTCTATTGCTAATAGGACTTGTCCTTATTTTTGTTCTTTGGAAGGCTTAAACATTTAAGGGCTACATCTAAGGGAAGTGATAATGTTGTGGTAGGGAGAAGATTCCAAGAAAAACTTGAAACATATTATAAACCTTTTTGTAGAACTGTAGTACAGGAATTATGGAAAAGAAGAAACCTTAGAAAGCATAAAGAAAATATTATTTCGACATTGAGGATTATTCACAATGTGATTGGGAGTATGCTATTATTTTTAAGAGTGAGTAAGTGTAGCGTGAAATTCTTAGGTAATTGGATAAGAATGCTAAAAGAGTTAGAGGAATTTTTCCCAAAATTAAAGGTTACAAGAGTGATGAGGGAATTTCTTCCAGAAGGATGGGTCAAACACAATATGGATGGACCACCAGAGCTAACTTAGGGTTAAGTCCTATGATTTTTTTCCTACGGGATACAAATAGGGATACAATATATACAAAGGGAGATATCATGGGCAACACCATAAATATAATTTTTTAAGCTAATGCTATCCTAGAATTTAGTAAGCATTTCAATCAACCACAACAAAATCAAGTCATCATTGAATTTGGTTCACTACTTCTCTAAAAGGATTTAGAGGGGGAATCAACATGCCCATATATCATTGTTGACACAATTTTTTATATCAAAGCATGCCCTCAAGTTAAGAAGTATAAGTTTCAACACATTTTAAGAAAATTAAATCAATTAGCAGATAATCTCAAAAATCTAGCAATATGTAAAGTTAATTGCAACAATATGAATTTTCAATGGAAATAATAAGAAAGAGGATTATCAACATTGACAAGCTGAAATGCCCATACTTAAGAGAATCACCTATCAAGGGATGATGAAGAAGGGGAGGATAATAATATAATTTTTTTTACAGAAATCATATTTATGGAAGCCACAAGTGCATTAAAAAGAGATAAATGCTATCTATCCTACACTACTTTAGCCATCAAAATGGGCCTGGCCAAATAGGATAGTCTATTATCAGATCTACTTTTAAAACCTAGATGCTGCACTTAACACTAGGATGTAGCTTTGGAATAGAGCTACTCTCGTACTCCATTTCAGGTCCAACTATACAAGAACAAAAGTTAGATCTCATAAAAATAAAACAAATAGAAAAGATGCAGATACTTACCAAGTGAAAGATTACAACTCTATAAGACAAGATCTCTTAGCAGAAAGCAATGATCTTAGCCCATACACCATAGAACACAACTAGGAAGATTAAATAAGTCAAAAATATAGGAGTAAGGGTTAGAATAGGGATAAGAGAGCAGTAAACTAACTCCTGAAATCGATTTATCAACACATGAGAAGCACATATCTGGAAGGTTAATGATCTAGAGTCAGACGAGGAAGAGACCACTACTACTGCACAAAGACAACATAACTTTGGTGTTTATTATCTTTAGAAATAAAAGTTTAAGGTATAAAAAGGAAAGCCTATCTAATTTATATATGTAATATGGGTAGGTATAGGTTGGCTTGGCCTTAGTCTACAATAGGCTTGTAGGTTTGTTTTAGCTTTTCCTTTTTTTATTTTTTGTTCACTCAAAATTGGGTATTTGGATTAGTAGTATTGTAATTTTATTTTCTACAATTAATGAATCAAATTCCAAAAAGTTTTGCCTGAAGAAGACCATCATCGACCTTATAGTATGATGTAGAGGATATCCATTCCTGAGTGGAAGTGGGAATAGACCACTATGGATTTTATGATTGGTCTACCCTTAGATTTGGGTAATTTTGATTTTATTTTGGTGATTGCAGATGTAGGTTGATTAAATCAACACTCTTCATACTTGTGAAGTTGAAATGTAATATGGAGAAGTTGTCCAAGACTATATTCAAGAGATTGGGTAGTTAAATGGTGTACTTATCTCCATTATTTCCTACAAAGGTATGCACTAAAAAAATGGTGTACTTATCTCCATTATTTCCTACAAAGATGAGCACAACTTTTCACCACTAGACAGATGGCCAGTTAGAGCATACCATTAAAGTGTAAAAGGATGCACATCAAGCATGAATTATGTATTTTAGTGGTAATTGGGATAAGTTCTTCCCATAGAATATTTTCTTATGAAAAAAACTATCATTATTGTATTTAGATAGTGCCTTTTGAGGCTTTATAATGGTAGCGTATAGATCCTTCATGGGATGGTTTGATTTGTTTGAGGTTAGGCCCTAGCCCACTAATTTATTGAGAGACTCAATGCATTGAGTGATATTGATTCAACAAAGACCAAGAGTTGGCATAAGATTCATGCTGATCATTGAGTTATGGTGTTGTATTCATTCTTAAGAGCGAGTTTTATTAAAGGTTTCAAGTATAAAGGGCGTGATAAGATTTAGATAGATAGGGATGCTTAGTTAGAGATTTTTTATCCCCTTTGAGATCCTTGAAAAGCGTAGAGATTTAGCATGTAGGCTAGCTTTGCCTCTACATCTATTAGCTATTCATCTAATATTTTATGGTTTGATGTTGAAGCCATATCATCCAGATGATAAAAATAGGATTCAATGAGGTTTTTTTGCATTAGATCATACATTTTCTAACAAAGGAGGGCCTATTGTTTTTTCAGATAGGTAAACTTAAAAGTTGAGATCTAAGCATATTGATTAGGTGAAAAATCAGTTGAGACATCACCCGTTTAAAGAGGCTACATAGGTGGTTTAGTTTGACATGTGGAGTAGATATCCCAAAAATTTTACCATGTTAGGTACTTGATTTGATTTTTTGTTTGAGGATGAACTTATTTTTAGTTGTGGATAATGTAACAATCCTTCTTATCAATTTTAGCTTTATCTATATTTTTAATATTTTACCCATCTCCATAGTTTCTATATGCCTTATCTTTGTAGTGGGATTGGTTTCCACGACCCTTAGTGCATTCGAGAGTGATTTCAGTGAGTTTGATGTTTTGAGTATCCTTATAAGTGATTCATTTGTCTTTAGTCAACATTTTGTGTTCCGAGCATCGGATGGTGATTCTATAAGTTCCATTAGATCCAAAAAGTCTATTTTGCATTAGTAGTATGGTTGGTTTAGGTTTTAAGATTTTTCTTAGTTTATGTCCTGTTAGATGAGGAACAAATTAAAATAACCTAGAAAGATTCTGGGGTGTTAACATGTTGATAGTGGCCTCTTTTGATAAATTCAATGGTTCCATTGAGTCCAAAATTTCAAAATAAACCTAGTAGAATTTATGGATTATTCTTACAATCTCTAGTTCGAATCTTGAGTGTCACTCAGAGTTATTTTTGGTTATTGATTTTAGATTATGTCTAGTTTTTTGTGTGACTACCTAAACAATAGCACCTAGGTGGACTTTGAACAAACTTATAGGCATGTTGACTATCTTAAAACCATCTTTTTAGTGACACCATTTAGGCTACTAATGATCCTCTAATGTAATAAGTTGTGTGGCAAGTCACTACTAACTATATATTTTCTAGCTGCCTTAGTGATGTCCCTTAGGTGATCATTTCACCACTTAGACGATGTCATTAGTATAAAATGGCTTTTTCTTATCTTATATTCTATTCTTCTATATTCAAGCTTTGGGGTCTCGGGTTTGGTAATTTTAAAGACAATTCTTTCATCAAATTTATGTTAGGTGAGCTTCTAAACATGCTTTCTATCCTTATTCATTAATTATATCACTAAATCATCTTCAAAACTTGGATTCTAAGCATTGATTTTTCAAGGTTTTATCTGACAAAGTGAGAAAGTTGTTTCTATATTATTTCAAGCTCAATTTCAACTTATTATTCTATAGGATTTCATATTTATAACCTTGGAATTTGGGAAGCATGACTCATAGATAAAATTCCAATTTTACCTTTTCTCTTCGAGGTTGATTTTTGAAGTATTTTTGGACTCGAGATAAAAATAGCTAATATTGCTGGACTACCTTTGATGTTTAAATTATGTTTTTAATAGATTTGACTTGTTTGAGGCTGCACAAAAGGGAAAGGCTCCGTGTTGAAGGGTCTAGGGTTGAGATTAAACTTTTTTGTAGGTTATTACTTAACTTTCTTTAGGCCATATCGAATAGTTAACTGTTCATGTATAGTAGTTTATGGGGTGGGAATTTTGTCTTGAGAATAATATCTTGATGTCATTATTTAACAATATTGCCTGTGTTAGGGCTTATATGAATGTTACTATTAACTTGAGGTATTATTACTCTTATGATGCTCATCTGCGGGCTGGTTTTGGACTTGTTTGTGCAATATTTTCTTTATTCATTATTGAGATTCCTGAGTAGGGATTTGTATTGATATTATTATTGTGTTACATGACTCTTTATTATTATGTTGCCATGTGATGGCTTATATTATGATTTATTAACATTTGAGTAGATTTGAGCTAATCTATACCATTGTTGAATTGATTAATTACATAATATTGATTTGGTTATGAGAAAGCATACTTGACTCTTGCATCCATATATTTGTAATTGGTAACACTGAGAAATGTTGAATTTTAAAATAAATAAAACACTTTATACACTCCTTGACCGAGGGATGTGCCAACAAGGTTGACTTAAATATGAGATTGTTATAGTATATGGAGTGTAAATCTCCCATAGTGTCTTATAATGGAAGCTTTTGCTTGGAAAATGTATACGAAGTGATATTAAGACATTATATTTTGGTCATTGTATTACATTGCATCCTTTTCTATCTCCTTTATGTGATTGTATTTTGTGTAATTTATCCTTCTTTTCATATATCTATTGTGTGATCAGACCTATATTGTTATTGTATTTGTATTATTTTTATTGTTTAGGAGTTGTACAGTTTGAACCACCATTGGATACTTTTTTGTATGCAGGTGGAAATTTGCTCATACTCGTCTTTATATGTTTTTTGTTTTACTTTGCATGGTCAGTTTATGATGCCTATGTAGAACAAGTGCATCAGTACATGAATAATCTGGATCCTGTGCGTCTGAACCTATGGTGTCAAATAAAACACCATAGCGCAAATGCATCAGTACAGGAATATACCGAGTATGTAGACGAGGTAGGCTAATGCAAGGGCTCATGTATTCACAATATCTAAACTGACTAATCATGAAGATGCCGCTTGAAAACACATACATGAATGCACAGGACATGATCACGATCATCGCAACTCTAGATACTGAAACTCAGATACCACCTTACTGCAGACTGCACTCTCTACTAAAACTGAGATACAGAATCACTGACTCATCTGATACTAATAACTGAGGATCTGGATGTATTTACATCAAGGAATGAACTCTAAGCTTACTGTTTTCGACTGACAGAATTAGAGATCAACTTTTCTAATAGATTATTCTAGAGCGATTCTCAATGATAAGAAGTATGATCATGTCCAAATCCGACAACATGAATACTTAATAGAATTTGAGATGGAGATCAAGCCTATCTGATGGGAGATGTCTAGATATGATAATAAGAATACTCAACATGGTTTGAGATTGAGATCAAATTTTCTAATAGATTATGTTGGAAGCTTTATCAATGATAAGAAATATGATTATATCTGAAATCTGACGACAAGAATATTCAATAGAAATCTGATACTGTGATCAAGCCTGTCTGGCGACATATCTCTAAATATGATATAAAAAAACTATATATAAGACCAAGCCTATCTAATGGGATGGTCCATAAATCAATGGAACTATCTGAGTTCCTCACTGAGATAAGCGACTGTACCACACAGTCCTGATTTCTGAAGATTGATTCTGAAACTGAGACTGAATTTGAAACTGAAACTGTAGGAAGTAGTCATTTAACCGACATGCCCCAACCTACCATAGGTGGGGTCCAACCTCTACCCCTGATTGGGAGGGTTCCAATACCGTGCTATGGGTAAAGTCATTATATTTTCCCTAAGGTCAGGCTCTCTGGTGGTGACCATCACCAGGACGTTAAGCTTGCTTGACAGGTGACTCCTTTTTCTATGCTGGCTACACAGTTCTAGAATGTAAGGATTGCTTCTAAGAATCACACCCTCAACTAGCTGGTGAGTTTCCATCCTTGGGTTCGCTCGGTGCTGAATCCTACACACAACTGAAAGACTCTGGGTTGATTATTAGGCTGTACTAGACAAAGATAAATCTGATACTGATCATGTTTCTCAAAAGATCTGACTTAGTTACGCTGTGATTACTTAGTTTTGTATCTGATGAAAAAGATATTGAATCATGGTATCTGACTGACAATATAGAGCTTGAATAGATTACTTGAATCGCTTCTGAGATTAGAATTGAATCACTTGAATACTATTAAAACTGAGATGATTACAGGACTGAGGCTAGATTACTAGCGATACAGAGATAATTGAGATTAATGACCTTTCTTAAGTTCTGCACTTGTCTGAGGATACAGATTTCTATAATTCACTGAGTTCTAAGAATCATGGCTCAACTGGTATTATTGAGAAACTGACATGGGCTCTAGACAATAGCTCTATTATCAGGTATAAATACCCCTAGGACTCGATAATATAAAATTAAAGCGTAATCATTCATTCCTTATCACATTCATTCATATATCATCACAATCATTCATGCATCCTCAAAATCATCAAATCATCTCATAATCATTAAAGCATTTTCACAGTTGCTAAGGGGTCACTTTAGGCATCTCAAAATCATAATCATATAATAACGTAGGGGAAATGTGCTATTAAATCGTACTCCATTCAACAAGGTATTACCTTAGCTATTTCATACCTATATCAATCTTGACACATGTTTGAATATCATATAGCTTGGGGAAACTTCATACTATCAAGTCATAACCTACTTGCTAACCACTTGGCATGTATTAAAAGCTTAGAATCTATCAGGAGCACATAATTGGGAAAATTACTACTATCACCTCTCCATTTGTTCACTAAGGTCCTTCAACAAAACACTAGACCTTCACGGGTTCACACTTATTTGGGAATTTCCTACTACCATGGAATAATTTATTCACTTGGGTATTTTATCAAACACTAAGCACAAACTACCTCACAATTTGGGGTTTCCTATTCAACACACTATAATGGCTCTTATGCTTCACCTATGCTCTTTATCAAACCTATGGGGGACATGCTTCACTTATTCAACCATTTATACACCCAAAAGTCATGAACACATCACATAGAAAAACATCTTCAAGAGGTTCTATCACATGAGTTCCACATACTAGGGTCAAAGCTCATAAATTTTGTAGACAAACATAAATCAAAACTCAGCAACACATTGAACATCTATTTCAACTCATACAAATCTTTAACAACTCATAAACTTAAAAATCTTTGAGTTTTAAAAAGGGTGCTTGAGCTTCTTGGATGTAAGGGACCCAAGAATCAACATCTACATACCCTAATCTTTGAAATTGGATGAATTCTAATGCTTGAGATTCTACCCGTACTTTGAATAAATGATTCTCGAAGCCCACACTATGAGGAACTTGATTGTTGAAGAAATCTTAAAGAATTTATAGATGATTTTTGGAAAATTAGGGTTCTTGATGAAACCCTAGTTATTTTCTCTTGAGAGAATTGTAAGAGAAAAATGATGAAATTAAAGTTTTGGAGGAGGTTTCCCATGTTTTTAGAGCCTTCCAAAAGGTGAGAAAAGACCAAAATACCCTTGTAAAAATATTCTAAAATTGCAGGAAAAATATTGCTAATGACATCCATGATAAGCCGTCACTCCCGTGATAGGCCGTCATGAAATGTCATCAGAAAAAGGGTAGATTTTGTGAATTTTCACCTTAAGGTGACGACCTTTTGTGATGGGCCATCAGGCTTGTGACAAGTCATCATAAAAGGTCATCACAGATTTTCTAGGCTGACATACTAGAGTAAAATAAGATAACTCTTTTTTTCGATATTAATTTTGGACGAAACTGGTATCGTTGGAAAGATAATGAAAAGAGACTTCATTTCCTATATAGTAGGTACTCTAATTTGATATATACAAGGAGTTATGGTCGATTGAAGTTGACCCAAATTTTAATGGTCACTAAAACTTTAATGATAGGAAAGATTTAAACTCGTCCTTGAGTTAGGGAACCTCTATGATCTTAATTCATGCTTAAATAGATTCCCACAAGATTCAAAGTATTTCATACTTGGGAAGATATATTTGAAACATTTTTACTCTAATTTTTCCTTTACCAAATACGCTCTAAGGCTCATACTGGAGGAGGATTTTGTGGGACATTATAATTACTATTGTGATGCTCGTGAGGGGGTTGGTCTTGGACTTGTTTGTTCAATATTTTCTTTAGTGATTATCAAGATTCCAAAGTAAGGATCTGGATTGGTATTATTATTGTGTTACATGACTCTTTATTATTTTGTTGACATGTGATTGCTCATATCAAGATTTATTA
Source organism: Capsicum annuum (assembly GCF_002878395.1). Classification (NCBI taxonomy): domain Eukaryota; kingdom Viridiplantae; phylum Streptophyta; class Magnoliopsida; order Solanales; family Solanaceae; genus Capsicum; species Capsicum annuum. The sequence continues at coordinate 95,416,094 of NC_061115.1, forward strand.
ACATTTGAGGAGATTTGAGCTCATCTATACCATTTTTGAATTGATTAATTACATGATATTGATTTGGTTATTATAAATCATCCTTGGCTATTGCATCGATATATTTGTAATTGGTAACACTGAGAAATGTAGAATTTTAAAATAAATGAAACACTTTATACACTCCTTGATTTAAATATGATATTGGTATACTATATGGAGTGCAAATCTCCCGTGGTGTCCTATTATGAAAGACTTTGCTAGGAAAATGTATACAACATGATATTAAGACATTATATTTTAGTCATTGCATTACATTGCATCATTTTCTATCTCTTTTATATGATTGTATTTTGTGTAATTTATTCTTTTTTTTCGTATATCTATTGTGTGATCAGACATATATTGTTATTGTAGTTGTATTATTTTTATTGTTTAGGAGTTGTACGGTCTAATCCACCATTGGATACTTTTTTGTATATAGGTGGAATCTTTGCTAATACTCCTCTTTATATGTTTTGTGTTCTACTTTGCATGTTCAGCTTATGATGCCTAAAGATAGACCTTAGATCCGGCTATCATCAGCTTAATGTAAGGAAGGGTGATAATCCAAAGACAAACTTTAGTACCCGCTATCGCCATTTTGAGTTTCTAGTCATGTCCTTCAGGCTAAACAATGCCCCAAAAACATTCATGGACTTGATGAACAGAGTGTTCAAACAATATCTGGACATGTTTGTCATAGTCTTTATAGATGATATCCTTGTCTACTCTCACAGTGAGTATGATCATGCAACCCATCTCAGAATTATGTTGTAAACTCTTAGAGATCAACAGTTTTTGCCAAATTCAGCAAGTGTAAGTTTTGGCTAAGATCAATAGCCTTTATTGGTCATATTGTTTCCGCCGATGGCATTAGAGTTGATCCCCAAATGACACAAGCCGTAAGAAATTGGCCTAAACCTATTTCTCCTTCAAACATTAGGAGTTTCTTGGGTATAGCAGGTTATTATAGACATTTTGTTAAGGTTTTATCGTCTATTGTGTATCCTATGTCTTGATTAACCCAAAAAAAGTTAAGTTCTAGTGGTCAGATTCTTTCGAGAAGAGTTTTTAGGAGTTAAAGACTAGACTTACTTGAGCCCCAGTTCTAGCGTTACCTGATGGTACGAATGGTTTTGTTGTTTATTGTGATGCCTCCAGAGTTGGTTTAGGTTGTATGTTGATGCAGAGAGGTGAGGACATAGCCTTTGCCTCTAGACAACTTAAGCCTCATGAAAAGAATTACCCAACCCATGATTTTGAATTAGCTGCTATTGTGTTTGCTTTTAAAATTTGGATACATTATCTGTATGGTATGTATGTTGATGTGTTCATGGACCACAAAATATTATAGTATGTATTCACCAAGAGAGAGTTGAATCTTCATTAGAGAATGTGGCTGGAGTTGTTAAATGATCATGATATGAGTATGTTGTATCATCCGGTCAAGACCAATGTAGTGGCATACGTCCTTAGTAGATTGTCTATGGACATTGTTACTCGTGTGGAGAATGATAAGAAAGATTTAGCTGGAGAAGTACAACATTTGGATAGATTGGGTGTTAGGTTGGTTGACTCAACAAAGGGGAATATTTGGGTTCAAAGTTGTAACGCCCCGAGATCCCATATTGAGACGTCACATAGTGCTTATGACCATAAAGGACCACAAGCTAACTCCTTTTCTGATATCTGTACCTAAACATTGCTTAATATCTGAAATAAATGCAAAAAATGGCCATAAGGTTCAACACATCTATACATACTCAAAACTAAAAACTAAATACTAATATATCTGTCTGAAAATCCTCTAAACTGTCTGAACTATGGAGTTGATGGGACAGGTCCCCAACTAACTCCGTCTACTAAAAATATAAACAAAGTCTGATGCAATAATAATAAACTGAGATTCGTACTCAAAAGGAGAGGACACACTGCTATGGCTACTGCTGCTGGCTGGGACTGAACTACTGAGGAAACTCTGGATCCTGTGCCTCTGAACCTATGGTTTCAAATAGAACACCATAGCGCAAATGTGTTAGTATAGGAATGTACCAAGTATGTAGATGAGGTAGGTTAAATACAAGGTCTCATGCATGCATAATATCTAAACTAAATAATCATGAAAATATCGTACGAGAACTCATACATGAATCCACAGACCATAATTACAATCATTGCAACTCTAGATACTGAAACTCGGATACCGCTTTACTGCAGACTGAAATCACTAATGACACTGAGATACTGAATCACTGATTCATCTGATACTGATAACTAAGGATCTAGATATACTTATATGAAGGACTGAATTATGAGATTACTGCTTTCGACTGACAGGATTAGAGATCAACCTCTCTAACAGATGATTTTAGAAACTATTATCAATGATAAGAAATATGAATATATCTGAATCTGACAACAAGGATACTTAATAGAATCTGAGTCTGTGAATCAAGCCTGTTTGGCGGCATATCTTTGAATATGATATCGAATAACTGTATATGAGACCAAGCCTATCTAACGGGATGGTCCATGAATCAATGGAACTATCTGAGTTCCTCATAAATATAGATGACTGTATCTGACAGTCCTGATTTCTGAAGATTGATACTAAAACCAAAAATAAAACTGAAACTGTGGGAAGTAGTTACTTAACCGACATGCCCTGACCTACCAAAGGTGGGGTATAACCTGTAACCCCAGTTAGAAGGATAATACCGTGCATGGGTAAACACCTCTCTATGGTTAATCCTCTCTAATGGATGACCCTTACCAGGCAGTCGACCTAAGGCAATATAATAGTCAAATACTCTCTCTCTGGAGGTGACAGCCTTTTCCTAATGGTGACTCCTATATCCTGCGGTGGCTATGCAATTCTAGAGGTCTGGTATTGTTACTAATGACTCCGGCCTCTCTCATTAATAGAAAGAGACACCATCCCTTTCCTCGCTTGGTGCTAGTTTCTAATCCCAACTAAAAGACTCTGAACTAAATTCTTAACTGAACACAACTGAACTGAATCTTATACTGATCATATTTCTCAATAGATCTGACTGAGTTACGCTGAGATCACTTGGTTCTATATCTGATAGAATGCTATTAGATCAAGGTATCTGACTGATGATATAGAGCTTGAATAGATTATTCGAATCGCTTCTGAGATTAGAATCGAACACTTGAGTACTATTAGATCTGAGCTGATTTTAGGACTGAGGCTAGATTACTAGCGGTATAGAGATTACAAAGATAACTGAGATTACTGAGCTTTCTTAAGTTCTATAATTGTTTGAGGATACAGAGTTCCATAGTTCACCGAGTTTTGAGAATCATGGCTTAATTGGAATTATCGAGAGACTGACACAGGCTCTAGACAACAGCTCTATTATCGGGTATAAATACCCCTAGGACTCGATAACATAAAAGTAAAGCATAATCATTCTTGACTAGTCATCACCACACTCATTCATTCATTATCACAAGCATTCATTCATCATCACAATCATTCACATATCATCACAACCATTAAAGCATCTTCACAATTATTAAAGCATCTCATAATCATTAAAGCATCATGTCAAGCATTCAAGAAACATAGACTTCTATTTATCATCAAAATTACTACATAGTAACTTCAAGCATTTAGGAGTCATCAACATATACTAGCGTAGGGAAAACATACCATTAGATCCTACTCCCTTCAACAAGGTCTTTCCATGAATCTGGATATCAATGATTTGGGAAAACTGCATACTCTCGTGTCACAACTTACTTGATAACCACTTGGAATGTATTAAAAACTTAGCATATATCAAAGAGTACATAATTGGGGAATTTATTACTATCACATCTCCACTTATCATGGAATAATTCATTCACTTGGGCATTTTATCAAACACTTGACATGCATAAACTTGCTCATAATTTGGGGTTTCCTAATCAACATACTATAGTGACCCTTATTCTTCACCTAAGCTTTTTATCAAACTTATGGGGAGCATGCTTTACTTATTCCACCATTTCTACACCTAAATGATATGAAGACTTCACGGAGAAAACAACTTTAAGAGGGTTTATCACAAACATCACATGAATTCCACATACTAGGGTCAAATCTCATTAATCTTATAAACAAACATGAATCAAAACTCAACATCAGATGGAACATCAATTTTGACTCACATGAATCACTAAAAATTCATAAACATAAAATCTTTGAGTTTTAGAAAAGGGTACTTGAACATCTTGGATGAACTGGACCCAAGAATCAATATCTACATACCTGGGGAAACTCTTTTCTTGAAGGTTTTTGGAAGGATTTCTTGGTTTCTCTTGATTTTTCCCTTGATATCTCTTGATTTTTGCTTGAAGAAGAATGGAGGATTTGGTTTTGGAAAACCTTAATTTTTGGAGTGGAAAGAGAGAAAAAGAGGCCAAATCTCATGAAAAGGGGTATATATTTAGGGGTTGGGAAAAGACCTTTTCATCCTTGGAATTAAACTAAAAAATCCTGATTTTTCATGTTGGTGTGACGCACTATAATCGTGTCAATTCACTGGAAAATGGACAATTGGGAAACTGCACGACGACGTAATGCAGTGGAAATCACATTGCCATCTTGATTGGGAACTGGAACTTTACTGCGATGCGGTGGAATCACTGAGGTTCACTGGATTTTGACAATTGTCATTTTGGCTGGCTCCGCGATGCACTAAGGTGCGAGGTGGCACATTGTTTTACTAAAATGGCTCTAACTCTTCACCCGAGTGTCCGATTTGGGTGAATTTGGTATTGATGGAAAGATTATTCAATGATCTACATGAAAAAAAGTTGATATTAGGAAAATTCTGTATGCTTCAAAAATTTTACATTTGGAAAGACACTTCTCAATCTTTTGGGATGGGATTTACGCATTACTGAATACACTCTAAGGCTCAAACTAGAAGAGGACTTTGCGGGGCCTTACAAGAGTAGTTCTAGATGTTTCCTTTTTTTTTTTTAAAATGAAGGAGAAGCAAGATATGGATTCTAGTTTGGTCAAACTGAAGGAGCCAGTTAAAGACCAAAAGGTAGAGGTTTTCTCCCAAGGGGGATATGATGTGTTGAGATACAAAAGTAGATTTTGTGTGTATGTGTTGATGAGTTTAGACAGATAATTATGGTTGAAGCACATTTTGTGAATTATTCCACTCATCCAGGTGCTACTAAGATATACCGTAAGTTACAAGAAATCAATTGGTAGAGTCGGATGAAGAGAGATATAACATATTTTGTAGCAAAATGTGGAACTTGTCAATAGGTTACGGTAGAGTACCAAAACCTGGTGGTACATTGTAGAAGTTTGGTATCCCCACTTGAAAGTGGGAAGAGGTAAATATGGATTTTATGATTCGTTTACCCCATTCACGTCTTCATCATGATTCAATATGGGTTATTATAGATAGATTAACTTAGTCAGTGCATTTCTTGCCAGTTCACACATCCTATAAAAGTGAAGATTATGCTAAATTGTATATCAAAGAGCTAATTAGATTGCATGGAGTTCCCTTGTCCATCATCTCAGATAGGCATACTGAGTTTACCTCTCAGTTTTGGAGAGCTTTTCAAAAGGGTCTTTGTACCCAAGTTTGTCTTAGTTTAGCTTTTCATTCGCAGACAGATGGTCAGGCAAAGAGGAGCATTCAGACCTTAGAGAATATGTTGAAAGCTTGTGCTCATGATTTCAAAGGTAGTTGGGATGAGAATTTGCCATTGATTCAGTTCGCCTATAATAAATGTTATCATGCAAGCATTCAGATGGCTCCGTTTGAAGCTTTTTATATGCAGAGATGTAGATCACCAGATGGTTGATTCGAAGTGGGTGAGTCTACTTTGATTGGGCCAGATACAGTGTTTGAAGCCATGGAGAAAGTTCAATTTATTCGAGAGAGATTGAAAGTATTCCAGAGTTGTCAGAAGTCTTATATAGACGTAAGAAGAAGATATCTTGAGCTTGAGGTTGATGATCTTGTGTATTCAAAAGTTTCACCCATGAAGAGGGTGAAGAGGTTTGGCAAAAAAAGGAAACTTAGTCCTCGTTATGTTGGTGCCTTCCATATTTTGAGCCATGTTGGGAAAGTAGCGTATGAGCTTGAACTACCCACAGATTTATCCTCAGTTCATCCAGTGTCCCATGTGTCCTTATTAAAGAAGTGCATGGACGATTCAACTATTATAATTTCTTTAGCTAGCACTGATATTCAGAACAGTCTTTCATACAAAGAAATCCCAGTAAAGATTCTTTATCATTAGATTTGTAGACTAAGGAACAAAGAAGTTCCCTTGGTCAAAGTTCTGTGGCGAAATCAGTCTATTTAGAACACTACTTGGGAAGCAGAAACAGGCATGCATTCCAAGTATCCTCATCTCTTCTCAAGAACTCAGATTCAGCTGAAGGTAATAGTTCTCCTTCATTCAAACTTTTACTATTCTCAGATTCAGCTATATAGTTACCTTCATGAGAATGCATGCACTTTCAGATTAGTTAAGTAGCTCATTCTATTTTAGACTCAGACATTCGGTTTATTTCAGTTCTGCATGATAGCTTATAGTCTCATATTTTTCAGTATTTTCAGCTTAACCAGGCACATTCAAGGATGAATGTTTCAAAGGGGGAGATATTGTAACACCACATAAATTTTTCTAGCTTAAATTCATTTCTCAGAATGTTAAGGAATAGCTTCCAAAATGAATAGTATTTATACCTAAGGAATTCTAGAGATTTAGACTCTCCATTGTATGGAAAATTGAATAAGCTTTCCATTGATACCAAATTCGCCTAATCCCGACACTTGGTGAAGAAGTTATGACATTTTTCAGTTAACAGTGAGCCACCTGGGTAGTCACCACATCACAAAAGTGGTTAAATTCATAATTATCATTTTATAGTGGCCCTAAGTGATATTGGCACATTACGGAGAGGTCTATTTTTGTATTTGTCAATTTCCAGTAGTCCAACGATATAGAGGCCCATCGCGGCAAAAGCCAAAATGGTATTTCGATAAGGCACCAGGATGGTGGCGCATCGCATTGAGGTTTCAGGTCCTAATTTTCAAAATCCAGTGGGACAACGCGATAGCTCCGTATCACGGAGGACCCCAATTTCCCCGTTGTCAAATTTCAGTGAGCGAATGCGATAGTGACACGTTGCGGTGCCCTATTAAAACGGGACCCCAGTTTATTTTTCCAGTTCCGCTTAGAAGTTTAAATAGTGTATTTTGGACATTTCCCAAGCCCCCAATCCATCCAAACACAAGATTAAACCTTTTCTAAGCCTATTATGCTCATTGTTCATCAATTTTATCTCAAGCAAAACCCTAGAATTCCCAAAGCTTCTTCTCGAAGAAATCAAAATCCTTCGTTGATTCTCCATAAAAGCTTAGAATTAAGGAATCCCAAGGCTAGATAATCAAGAACTTATCCCCAAGAACTCAATTAGGAATCAATATTTTAAGATTCTTCACCTACGTATTAATCAAGGTATGTGGGCTTTATGAACAAGGATCTTCTTTCATCCTTGTGCCCAAAACCAAGCTTTTAATTACAAATTCATATGAATTTGAATGTTTATACATGAATTTCAAATTAGGGTTTATACCCATTATTTCTATTTGCAAAATTATGAGCTTTTGAGATATTTTGAAGATGAATTGCATGTCTATTTTCATATTTTCAGGCCTATTATAGTAAATTATAGATTTTGAGATGAAGTATCATTGTTTTTAGTATCAAGCATGATTATTATGATGTTTTGACATGAGATTAATACATGGGTTATTAACCCATGATTAAATAATATTATTTCAAGAAAGATGATACTTCAAGCATCTTATGAGTAGATTATTTATGAATTTTTTAAAAAATCTTTGATCTTTTGATCCTTAGTTTAGATATAAAATCCACTTTACAGATTATTACAGATTATAGAACACAGAGCAACTTTATTGATAGATTTACTTAAATGATTGCATAATTGGTTTTAGCTAAACCCTGATGCTAGTTTTAAAGTTGATTTTCAATAGAATGAGCGCAACAAATAAAAAAGTAGTATTTATGTAATACCCCGTATTCTTTCTTAGCTTGAAATTATCTAAAAAAATATTAGAATCTTTCTTTGAAAGATGAATCGGCCTTGTACATGTGTTAATTTTAAGATTTTCACTTTTTGTCACGTGGGAATTTCAACAAGCTTTCCATCGAGGTAAGATTCGCTTAAATCCAATAATCGTGTAAGAAGTTATGACTATTTCAAGTTCCTATCGTAAAAAACGCCATAATGGTCAATGGCGCGGTGGAAATTATCTTTTTCCCGTGTGTTAGCGCGATTCACCCGTATCGCGCTAAAATCCAGGTCACAAAGGAAGTGGCAACGCGATGGCTCCATGTCGTGCCATTCCTCAATTTCTACGTCGTCAAATTCCAGTGACATAGAGCGATAGCACTGTGTTGGGCTAGGGGTCCAATTCGGGAAATCTTTACTAAAATTAAAAGAAACGTCCAGGGTTAAAAGAGTCAATTTTATACCCCTATTTAATCCCTGTAATACGAGATACAACTATTAGGAACCTAAATTATACTCTCTTCCTCAAAAACCTATCAAGAACAACATAGGGCCTTTCATAGAAGATTCAAAATAAAAAATTTCCTCTGTCAATCTTCGTGTATTTATAAACTAAGGTATGCACAATGTTCATTCATGGATTCCTTCCATCCATGAAGCTCAAGAACCTTGTTTTATCTATAAATCATGGAATTTATGTTGTGGGTTATTCGTAATCATGTTGTTGACGTTGATTGATTTGAAAGTTGGAATATTTGTGTATTTTTTATGATATTATGTTAACATGCAAGATAAAATCCATGAATTTAGTTGCTTATGACGTGTAATCTAATGATTTCACCTATTCCCTAATTGTGCATGCAAGGTGTTGGATAAATGCTTGGAAGAATAGAAATCATGCCTTATAGCCTAAATCATAAACTAAATGTGACATGCTTGTGATCCTTTTATGTTTATGTGGTTTCCATGCTATCATTGTGAAATGTGCATGTTGGGTGATTTCCATGATATTAGAACATGAGATTATGATATGATTATAAGCATTATCGTCCATGTTAGATAGTATGATAACCATGTACTTCGTGAAATCCCCAAATTATTATATTATGGATTGTTGATGTTCGTCATGTATCAAGAAAGTCAAGATTTGTTAGTTTTCTTCCATCGACTACTGGGGGTACTTGTACCCTATAATTTAGCTGTATGCCTAGAGCCAATGTCATGTTTTCAAGATACTCTCAGTCAAGCCATGTGTAATAGAATTCAGTCAGTTTCATGACTCAGGAAAACTCAGTAATCTCAGTAATATTCTGTTAGTCAATGGAACTCAGTTAACTCAGTGCAATTTAGTTTGGTAACTCATGCTGTGTATCTATTCAGATGGGAGTAGAAATTAGCACCGAGTGAACCTGAGGATGGGAAATCACCTGCCAATAAAAGGGGTGATTCTTAGGAGCAATCCTTGTATTCCAAAACTAAGTAGCCAGCATAGGTTGAGACATCATACCTATTAGTTGAGAGTAGATGAAGTGGCTTAACCTTCGAGTTGAGGGTTCCCACCATTGTCATTAGGGTAATCGGCTAATTGAGGTTCACTCACATGTTGTCCTTAATAGTGGCACGGTATTGGCACCCTTCTAATTAGGGAATAGATTGGACCCTAATTTAGCTATAATGCATCACTTGGGGTATGCCGGTTAGATAACTACTTCCCATAATTTCATGTTACAGAACTATGACTTTGAAATACAGCCAATCAGTCTTAGTAATAGAACTCAGATAGTTCTACAGAATTTAGGACTATCAGATATAGTCAACTCAAATTTAGTATGGAAATCTTCTAGTTCCATCAGATTCAGGACTGTCAAATACAATCACTTATGTTATCAGTTATATCAGTTATCAGAACTCATTCATTAGTCATGTTAGTTCTTAGTAAACTCACGTTATCATGATTTCAATTATATTTACTATGTATGTATGCATGTATTTTCATGCTCATATTAGTAAGTTAGTCAGTATTATTCATGCATATGAACTCCATGAATTTAGCATACCTCATATGCATACCAGTACATTTAAAGTACTGACGCATTTTTGCTATGGTGTCTTATACCATAGGTTCAGAAACAGGAGCTCCAGAGCATCAGTAAATTCCAGTCTTAGCAATCAGAGTTAGAAGTGAGTCCTCATCTTTCGAGGAAACAATCATTATTTTAATATCTCATTAATTAATTTATTAGTTGAGTTAGTTGGGGACATGTCCCATTAACTTTATATTTAGACAATCATGTTTAGAGGCTTTTCAGACTACTATAACTTCAGATAGTTTATTTTATATTTCTTTTGGGTATTCTATACGCCATCCATATGTTACGATTTATTAGATCTTATGTTACAGTTTTGAATCTTATGGCCTTCCAGTTCATGTTTCCACATTAAACGGTATGTTATGCAGTATACAGGTACAAATATCAATCATGGGTTTGCTTGTGGTCCTTCAGGGTCATGAGCATCATGTAGTGTTCCGGGTACCAGGTTTAGGCCATTACAAACTTGGTATCAGAGCCTAAGTTTGAATAGAGTCCTAGGAAGTTTGAAAGCCACATCTAGTAGAGTCTTGTACATGGGTGTGTTAAGTGCCACATTTATGTGTAAAAGGCTATAAGCTGTTTAGGAACAGTTTTCTTCTTCCAGTATTCATGTCATACCAGTGAGTATAATCTCAATTCAATTTCTCAGTCTAATCCATTTCTTCCTTTCTTCTACAGAACATGCCTCCCAAAAGAAGAAATGGGAATCAGTCAGCCCCTCAACCCGAAGAACCTTTGGGTGAACATGTTTTTCATTTAGAGTTCAGAGCTGCATTCACTACTCTTGCTCAGTCAGTTGCTACTCAAAATGAATGACTATCTATCACTCAGTTTAATCTAGTGGCCAATTCAGCTGCAGCTAGAATTCGGTACTTCACCCGAATGAATCCTCTATCCTTTCTTCGGTCTAAGTTAGATGAGGACCCTCAGAAATTCCTAAATCAAGTTCAGAAGGTTACCAACATCATGGGGGTTAATTCTGTTGAAAGTGCTGAACTAGCTGCATATCAGTTGCAGGATGTTGCACACACTTGTTTTAAATAGTGGATGTCAGAAAGGCCAGCTGATGCAGGGCCTGTTGAGTTGGAGGATTTTGCTTCTATTTTCCTTGATAAATTCTTTCCCTTAGAACTTAGAGAAGCTAAGGTGTTAAAATTCATCAACCTTAAGCAGGGAAACATGATGATGAAATAGTATTCTCTTAAGTTTACTCAATTAGCCAGATATGCCCCTCATGTGGTTGCAAATAGTAGGGCCAAGATGAGTAAGTTTGTTTCAGGAGTAAATGATAGTGTGGTTAATGTGTGCAGATCTGCCATGCTAAATAGTGACATTACTTTAGCTAGGATTATGAATCATGCTCAGTAGATAGAGAAGCAGAAGATCAAGATGAGGGAGAAGTAGAGTAAGAGAGCAAGGACAGGTAGTTTTAACTTCACTCAGCCTAAATCCGAAGGAGGAAACCATTCTTAGTTTTTTCCTAAGTCCTCAGTTCCCACTCCTTCTTCAGATAGTGCTCCTGTGCCTAAGTTCAGAGATAGAGTGTTAGGCTCTAAGTTTAGAGATAAAGTGCCAGGATGTAAGTATTAGGGTAGTGTTAGCAGTGCCGATGCCTATCCCCTTTATCATACTTGTGGAAAGAACCGCTTGTGTACTTGCAGAGATGGCAGTGATACTTATTTCGGGTGTGGCAAGCCAGGCCACAGAGTTAGAGATTGTCTGCAGTCAGGTCTGCAGGGTCAACAGAATTATTCCTCAAATTAATTCGGTCGCCCAAATCAGTAGGGGCCACCTCGAGTGCTACTAATGGGCAACACCCAAATAGAATTTATGCTCTCTAGTCCCGTCTAGATCAGGAAAATTCTCTTGATATGGTTATTGGTACGTTATAGATCTTTCATGTGCATGTTTACGCTTTGCTAGATCCAGGTGCCTCTTTGTCCTTTGTTACTCCCTATATAGAAGTTGATTTCAAAGTTAGTCCTAAATTTCTAGCAGAGCCCTTTTTTGTTTCTACCCTAGTGGGTAAAACCATCATTGCTCAGTGGGTATACTAGAACTGCACAGTTATGATATCTCAGAATGTCACTTCAGCAAAATTAGTCAAATTAGAGATGACTAATTTTGATATCATTCTCGGCATGGATTGGCTTCATTCTTACTATGCCACAGTCGACTGCAGAAATAGAATAGTCCAGTTCCAATTTTCAAATGAACCCTTCCTAAAGTGGAAGGGTAGTGTATCCACTTTCAGAGGTCAGCTTATTTTCTACCTTCAGGCATGGAAAATGATATCCAAGGGATGTGTCTATCATCTTGTTCTAGTTAACGACACTAGTTTCAAAACTCCCAGTCTTAGATCAGTCCCCATAGTAAATGAGTATTCAGATGTCTTTCCCAAAGATCTTCTAAGAATTTCTCCCAAAAGGGAAATAGATTTCGGCATTGATCTTTTTTTAGATACTAAGCCTATATCGATTCTTCCATACAGAATGACACTAGTATAACTTAGAGAATTGAAAGAACAGTTGAAGGATCTCTTAGATAAGGGATTCATCAGACCCAATGTGACCCCACGAGGTGCTTCGATATTATTCATGCGTACGAAAGATAGTTCTCTCAAAGTGTGTATAGACTACCGTCAACTTAATAAGGTCACGGTCAAGAACAAATATCCTTTTCCCAGAATCGATGACTTGTTTGACTAACTTCAGGGTGCTATCTATTTCTACAAGATAGACCTCCGATACGGCTATCATTAACTCAGAGTCAGAGAATATGACATTCCAAAAATAGCTTTTGATACTCGGTATGGTCACTTCAAATTCCTAGTTATGTCTTTTGGTCTCACCAATTCCCTAGTAGCTTTCATGGACTTGATGAATCGTATGTTCAAGTAGTACTTATATATATTCATCATAGTCTTCATAGATGATATTCTGTTCTATTCCCACGATGAGCGTGATCATGCAGACCATCTCAGAATTGTACTTTAGACTCTAAAAAATCATCAGTTGTTTGTCTAATTAAATAAGTAAAAATTTAGATAGGTTCAATAGCATTCTTTGTTCATATCATTTCAGGTGATGGCATTAGAGTTGATCTTCAAATGACCGAAGTAGTAAAAAACTGGCCCAGACCTGTCTCTCCATCAGATATTAGGAGTTTCTTGGGTTTGGATGGCTATTACAGATGGTTTGTTGAGGGATTTTCTTCTATTGAATCCACTATGTACAGATTGACTCAGAAGAAAGTCAAGTTTTAGTGGTCGTACCCTTACGAGAAGAGTTTTCAAGAGTTGAAGACTCGACTCACCTCAACTCCAATTCTAGCTCTTACAGATGGTTCAGATGGGTTTGTAGTATACTGTAATGCATCCAAAGTAGGTTTGGGTTGTTTTATCATGCAGCATGGTAAGGTCATAGCCTATGCCTCTATACCGCTAAAACCTTAAGAGAAGAATTATCCTACTCATGATCTTGAGCTAACAGCCATAGTATTTGCCTTAAAGATGTAGAATCATTATCTATACGGTGTTCATGTACATATGTTCACAGATCATAAGAGCCTTCAGTATTTTTTTTCTCAGAAAGATCTAAATCTTCATTGGAAAAGGTGGTTAGAGCTCTTGAAAAATTATGACATGAGTGTCCTTTATTATATAGGCAAGGATAATGTAGTGGTCGGCGCTATTAGTAGACTGTCTATAGGTAGTGTTGCTTATGTTGAGGACAGTTAGAAAAAGCTAGCCATGGAAGTCCATCAGCTTGCCAGACTAGGCGTTCTCTTGGTCAATATAGAAGAAGGCAATATATGGGTTCAGGGTTGTTCAGAATCATCTCTAGTTCCGAGGTTAAAGCAAAGCGATATAGAGATCCCAGCTCTGTTAAGTTGAAAGAATCAGTCAAGGATCAGCAAGTAGAGGTTTTCTCCCAAGGGGGAGATGGTGTCCTTCGTTGTCAGGGTATTTGTATGTTCCATCTGTAGATGACTTTAGGCAGTGAGTTCTTGCAGAACCACATGGTGCACGCTACTCTATACATCTAGGTGCCATAAAGATGTTCTGCTACTTGTGTGAGATCTATTGGCGGAGTATGATGAAGAGAGATATTTCAAAGTTTATGGCTAAATGCTCTACATGTCAGCAGGTTAAGATAGAGCATCAGAAGCCTAGTGGTCCTATGCAGGAGTTTAGTGTTCCTACTTGGAAGTGGGAAGAAGTAAACATGGACTCCGTGATGGGTTTGCCTCGAACTCGTCATCAGCATGATACGGTTTGGGTCATTGTAGACAGGATTACCGAATCAGCTCATTTCCTTCTAGTCCATACCTCTTATTCAGCCAAGGATTATGCCAAATTCTACATCAGAGAGTTGGTCAGACTACAAGGTATTCCACTATCTATTATCTCAGATAGAGGTACCCAGTTCACCTCTTACATCTGGAAAGCATTCCAAAAGGGTCTTGGAACCCAAGTTCATCTCAGTATATCTTTCATCCTCAGATAGATGGTTAAGTAGAAAGGACCATTTAGACCCTAGAAGATATGCTAAGGGCGTGTGCAGTTGATTTTAAGGGTAGTTGGGATGACCACTTGCCTTTGATTGAGTTTGTATACAATAATAGCTATCATTCCAGTATTCAGATGGCTCCATTCAAAGCTTTCTATGGTAGGAGGTACAGATCTCCAATCAGTTGGTTCAAAGTTAATGAGGCCACTGTTATAGGTCTTGACTTAGTATATGATGCCTTGGAAAAAGTCTAGTTCATCAGAGAAATACTCTAGGCTTATTAGAGCCGGCAGAAGTCTAATGTAGACGTGCGTAGAAAGGATCTTGAGTTAAAGGTTGGTGACTATGTTTAACTCAAGATCTCTCCCATGAAGGGAGTGAAGTGGTTCATCAAGAAGGGAAATCTTAGTCCTCGATAAGTCGGTCGCTTTAAAATTCTCAGTCACTTTGGCAAAGTAGCTTATAAGCTAGAGTTACCTTCAGATCTAGCTTCAGTTCATCAAGTCTTCCATGTATGTTTGTTCAAGAAGTTCATAGGTGACCCAATAGTTGTAGTCCCTATTCAGAGCATTGATGTTCAGAATAGTCTCTCTTATGAGGATATTTCAGTTGAAATCCTAGACTATCAGAATCGTAGACTGAGGAACAAATAAGCCCCTCTATTTAAAGTTCTTTGAAGAAATCAGTCCGTAGAGGGAGCTACTTGGGAAGCAGAAGAAGACATGTGTAACAAGTATCCTCACCTCTTCTCTTCCAAATTAGATCAAGCTCAAGGTAGCAGTTTTTCTTAAGCTTACTCTGTTTCATATTTTGTGTTCATCATAAACTTGGTATCAAGTACTCTTGCATATTCAGTCATGTCTTCATGTATCTGTTTAGTTATATAATTACACATCAGACATGCACTATTATTGTGAGAAGCTTAGTTCCTCAGAACACTCAGTCATGCATTTATAAATTAGTTACACATGCATCAGCTATGCATGTCCAGTATGATATATTCAGTTATTAGTCATGTCAGTCATGAGGTCATCCATTGTTCAATATGTGCATCGATTTATGTTCTTCTCGTCTCTCACAGTTTCATTTGAGGATGAATGTTCTCAAAGGGGAGATATTGTAATACCCCATACTCTTTCCTAGCTTGAAATAGTCTTAAAAATATTAGAAGCTTTCTTTAAAAGATCGCCTTTATGGATGTGGTATTTTTAAGAGTTTCACTTTTTTTTCACATGGGAATTTGAACAAGCTTTCCATCAATATAAGATTCTCTTAAATTCGATAACCGGGTAAGAAGTAATGACTATTTCAAATTCCCATAATAAAATAGCGCCATATTGGTCAGCGGCGCACCGCGCCACAAGCTAAAATGGCAATTGTCCTTATCCTGTGTCTTAGCGCGATTTCCCCCTTATCGCGCCAAACTTTCAGGTCATAAAAGAAGTGGCAACACGATGGCTCTGCATCGCGACATCCCTTAATTTCCTAGTTTTCAAATTTCAGTGTTACGATGCGATAGCGCTACGTTACGCCACGGGTCCAATTCGAGAAATTTTCACTACAATTAAAAGACACGTCCATGGTTAAAAAGGTTAATTTCCCACCCCTATTTAAGCCCTGTAACATGATATTCAGCTATTGGAAACCTAAATAATACTCTCTTTCCTCAAAAACCTCTCAAGAATAACCTAAGGCTTTTCATAGAAGATTCAAAATCAAGAATTTTCTCTGTCAATATTTGTGTATTTCCGAACCAAGGTATTCACAATGTTCATTCATTGATTACTTCCATCCATTAAGCTCAAAAACCTTGTTTTGTCTATAAATCATGCAATTTATATTGTGGGTTATTTGTAATCATGTTGTTGACATTGATTGATTTCAAAGTTGGAATCTTTGTGTATGTTTTTTATGATATTATGTTAACATGAAAGATACAATCCATGAATTTAGTTGATTATGATGTGTAATCTGATGATTTCACCTATGCCCTAATTGTGTATGCAAGGTGTTGGGTAAAATGCTTGGAAGAGTAGAAATCATGCCTTATAGCCCAAAACATTAACTAAATGTGACATGCTTGTCATCCTCCTATGTTCATATGGTTTCCATGCTATCATTGTCAAATATATATGTTGTTGGAATGCCATGATATTAGAACATGAGATTATGATATGATTATAAGCATTCCCGTCCATGTTAGATAGTATGATAACCATGTACTTCGTGAAATCCCCAAATTATTATATTATGGATTGTTGATGTTGGGAATATGTTAAAGAAAGTCAGGATTTGTCAGTTTCCTTCCATTGAGTTCTGGGGGTACTTGTACCCGACAATTTATCTATATGCCTAGAGCCAATGTCATGTTTTCAAGATAC
This sequence comes from Capsicum annuum, assembly GCF_002878395.1. Lineage (NCBI taxonomy): Eukaryota > Viridiplantae > Streptophyta > Magnoliopsida > Solanales > Solanaceae > Capsicum > Capsicum annuum. Next base: position 95,433,195 of record NC_061115.1, read on the forward strand.
TCTCTGTCAAACCATGTTCAGTAGAATTCAGTCAGTCTCATGACTCAGGAAAACTCAGTAATATTCTGTCAATCAACGGAACTCATTTAACTCAGTCCAGATCAGTTCAGTAACCCATGTCCAGTGTCTATTCAGATGGGAGTAGAGATTAGCACTGAGTGAACCCAAGGATGAAAACTCACCTGCCAGTAGAGGTTGTGATTCTTAAGAGAAATCCTTGCATTCCAGAACTACGTAGCAAGCGTAGGTTGAGACATCATACTTGCTAGTTGAGGTTAGATGAGGTGGCTTAACCTGCTAGTTGAGGGTTCCCACCGTTCTCATTAGAGTAACCTGCTAGTTAAGGGTCACTCACATGTTTTCCTTACTAGTCGCACGATATTGAAACCCTTCCAATCAAGGCACAAATTGGACCCCAATTCAGCTATAATGCCTCATGTAGGGCATGTTGGCTAGATAACTACTTCCTACAGTTTCAAGTTACAGAACCAGGACTGTCAAATACAGCCAATCTATCTAAGTAATATAAATCAGATAGTTCTACTCAATTTATGTCTGTCAAATACAGTCAACTCAAATTCACTACGAAACTCAGCTAGTTCCATCAAATTCAGAAGTGTCAGATACAGTCACTCATGTTACATTTATATCAGTTATCAGAACTCATTCATTAGTCATGTTAGTTATCAGTAAACTCACGTTATCATGATTTTAGTTATAGTTACTATGTATGTATGCATGTATTCTCCTGCTCATATTAGTCAGTTAGTCAGTATTGTTCATGCATATGAACCCCATTCATTCAGCCTTCCATACATGCATACCAGTACACTCAAAGTACTGACACATTTGTGCTATGGTGTCTTATACCATCGGTTCAGAGACATGAACTGCAGAGCATCAGTAGATTCCTGTCTCAGCAGTCAGAGTTAGAAGTGAGTCCTTCTTTTTCGGGGACACAATTATTATTTTAATATCACATTAATTAATTTATTAGTTGGAGTTAGTTGGGGACATGACCCATTATCTCCTTATTCAGAGAATTATGTTTAGAGGCTTTTTAGACTATAGTATGTTCAAATAGCTTATTCCAGCTTTGATTTGGGTATTCCATACCCCACCCATATTTTATGATTTATTAGATCTTATGTTACAGTTTTGAATCTTATGGCCTTCCATTTCATATTTTTGCATTATACAGTATGTTATGCAGTATACAGGCACACATATCAGTCATGGGTTAGCTTGTGGTCCTTCAGGGTCATGAGCACCGTGTAGCATTTCAGGTACCAAATTTGGGGCATTATAATTTAGCACAGTGGGGGAAGTATGGGTTTAGCGTATCCTACTTCCACAGAACTATGTAGCCAATATACGTACAGATAATCAGATTATTTTAATTTCTATATGAATGACAGATTTAACTTGTTATCTATCACATGAATAGGTTATACTCCCTGGCAAGAGTATAACACCTCTCCCCAATTTGAGGTTTCTTCCTTAAGAGGACGAGATATTGAACTCCATGTTAGCTCACATGGTTTATGTCAGTTTGAAGAACCTTCCTTGCAGAAAAGTTTTAAAGTATTTTTCCTTGCTAGCTAAAGTAAAAGAATAAAAGAAATGCTTTTAGAAACCCAATGTAAAGGCTCATAATTTTTATATCAGATTATGCGTTACTAAAAGATATTAGCTACAATTTTTAGCTCTCAGATTTTAGATTCAGAAGTGAGTCCTTATATACTTGGATAGTATGATTTACATACAAAAAATTAGCACAACTTCTAGAACTAAATGTTATGACTCACTAAGTTTATAAGTATGATTTGCTATTCATGATTTTAGATTTTAATATTTCAGATATTCCAGCTTATGTGAGTCATCTATATTTAGCATGCATTGTTTTATAAATGATGATTATGAGATGATGTTTTACTTATGTATTGCACCCCCACATACTCAGTATATCTTCAAAGTACTGATCCATATATACATCAATGTGCTACATTGTCTTATAATATAGGTTCAGGTGCTCAGTGTCAGCAGTGTGCGTAGTTCGAGAATCTCTATCTATATCCGACAATTGGTGAGTCCTCATAGTTTGGGGACTTATTCATTCATATTTTATAGTTTATTAGTTTATGAGATTTAGCATTTTCATTTAGACAGTTTGAGTTAGTTGGGGGTTTGTCCCAGTGACTCTCTAGTATTAGTAGTAGAGGCTTGTCAGACTACTAGTTTTGATGCAGATTATTCAGTTTTGATGTTTCAGATGTTATGTTTAGATTATTATCAGATATTACTAGTAGTTTCCACATTCTAGTATGACTTTTATGTCTATATTTCTATTATTATAAGGTTTAGGCTTAGTAGCATGAAGAACGGGTTAGCTTAAGGCTACTCGTAGTCTTGAGTACCGTGTGACGTCTTAGGATTAAATTTTGGGGCATTACAAGTTCAACCCATGAGCCTAGAAGTTAAATTCAATCAAGAATAAGTATTGTATGCTTGATATCAAGTGTAAATATAGATATATTCTAAGATTAAGTAAATCAATAATGCGAGGTTGTGCATTCTAGGTGATATCGACGGTCATGGCTTAACAGTTGATTAATAGGTGTTATATAAGAGATCGTGAAATTTATTGATCCTGGATGATCGAGAAAAAAGATATAACTTTTTTGATGCAAATGGTTTGATCCACCAGAAAGCGGTACCAAGGAGAATCAACAATATAATATAACTAAAGTTAAGCACATGAGATATAATGATTACTATGATCCTTTATCATAGCGTAAAATACTAAGTAAATGTATTATGCTCCATATTACTTGCATAAACATAAGGCTGATTGGTGGGTAGTTACAAATATTAAGATTATGAATAGGATTGAGATTGATAATGTGTTAGATGTAGAATACCACAATGATGTCAAAGTTGTTCATCAAATAGTGGATGTTGAATTAGAAAATAGTCTTTGACATCCTTAACACATACTAGAAGAAGTTTCTAAAAGATAACTGCCATTACAAATATTGAGAAAGAATCATATGAGAAAAATAATTAATTAGAGAGGAAGAATGGGATGATGGTTATGAAATAAGAGTAGAGAGAGAATATGAGAATGTTGAAAATGAAACAAGTGAACAAAAATAGAAGAATGACGACTAGTATGTTGGTTTGTTTTCTTTAAATACTTTTATTTAATACATATAATTTTTTTGTATATGTATTAATGTAAAAAATGCATAAATATTTCATAAGATAAATATAATTGAGGTTGTAGTAGGAGGAGTATAAAATTGACTAAGAATATTTTTAAGGTAGCTAGGAGGCCTAAAGATCCTAACTATACTTCAATTGGTATTTTTCCTTCCCACAAATGCACTATTCTCCACTAGTGTCTTATGTATTAAATGTCACTAAACATTCTATACATATTTAGGCTATATCTCTTTAGATGTACTCTTCTCCATAACCTTTAGTTCCCCAAATCACTAATTCTCACACTTTCATGCCTATACAAATTATTTTCCACCACGGGACAACTCAACATCCACATCATCGAGTAGTCAATACCCGCATTGTTCATCTCCACATATATATATCTAACTTGTGACTTAGGGATAGTTACTCTGAGGCTCACACACAGACAATCACTCCTCTATCACTCTATACATACACTTTCATCACTTCCACCTACAACATCTCCATCATCATCAAATAATGTACCAATACCAGTGCTTTGAGATCTAGATAATCTTCATACATTAGTGATAAAACCTCATGAAGGTGGGTAGGTTTTTTTTCTCTAAACTAATTTAAGTTCATTTTGTTTTTATTTTATTTAATTATTTATAGCTTGACATGTTAATTATGGATTTTAAAAATGGTTCAATTAAGAAAAAGAGAGTGCACGTGCTCTTAAGGAGACATCAGAAGGTTTTATCATTATTTTTATGCATCATGGGGTGAAATTCAAATAAGATATTACAAGACATGTTTTGATGAGTTTAAGGTATACAATTTAGTTATTCTTTAGTAAAGCTTTAAATTAAATTTTCTTAATATATGATATATCACTAGCCATTTGATTTGTTGATATTGTGTACTTAACTTCTAAAGTACAACAAGATCATTTTCACAACATACGAGAGAAATGTTAGTTTTAAATTGTCCGACTAATTGGAGATGCTCGAAAAAAGAAAAAGAAGCCTACTTGGCTTCTTCCTTATATTTCTAAGGAACTTCCAACCTATTGAAGGACCCATAAATTTTTGGATAACTATAAATAAACAAAGAAATCATACTCTTAGTGCATACTCTTGTCATCAACTGTCATCTTCTTCACCTTTTTCAAATCATTTGTCCAAAAACAATACTCTGAAGTTTCCTCAATATGGACAAATTCTTCTATAAAATAGTTCATTGATATGGACTGAATGTATATGTCAACTTATATTAGGTGTATTTAAACTCATAAGCGTCATAATCTATGCACGTTTAGCTTAGTTTTGAGGACTTCTTTATGTGGTTAATGAGTTATTAAGGGTATAATTATGCATTTATGTGTTGAAGAACATGCTTAGAGTTTTTAAGTTTCAATTTAAACAATTTAAGAGTCATGAATATCAAATAAAGTTTACATGAGGAAACAAGTTGTGCTAGTTTGAGCTATGTTTGGTTCTAGTGCACTTTGATGAACTCTATTGTGTTGCGCGAACTAATGCTTGTTTTTTGATGTTGTAGGAGAACATTGTATGTTTTTTAGATGATAATTGAAGCCTAAAAACAATTCCTAAGAAATGAGAAAACATGGATCAAACACACGACGAGAGAGGATCCAAACTAAGCGAAATCGGGCACTTGGAGTACCACTTGCGCCGCACACCACAAGGCAGGCCAGGGGGTGTGGAGCAATCCCTAGAACGACCCATAAACTGATATATTTTATGTTGGGATACCTAAGGACGACCTAAAAACTATAAAATCATAACTTAGTCACAATTTCATCCTCTCTTTGGATCAATACACGAATTGGAGAGAATAGAAGGCACCAAGGGGCTCAAACTAGGGTTCTTTGTTCTTAAACTTTACTTTGTTGTAGTTTAGCTTTATGGAATAATTTAAGGTGATTCGTTTTAAGACTATGAGTTGATAAACACCCTCATTATAGGGTTTAGCTACAAACATTATTCTGTATTTGTGGTTTATATGTTTTCAAGTACGTGATTGTTCTTATATTCTTGTTATGCGATTCTAAAGCGTCATGAACCTTAGTTTAAATCTAAATGACAAAAAGAATTGACCATAGTAGTGGAGGGATGGAATGAAGAATTAAAGGAGTGTGAATCATTTTTTTAATCATTTGATATTAAATGTTAAAGTATGATTGGAGGTTAGGATATTGATATACCTAAACGCCCCACTTGGTTAAGAAAATAAAAGGATAGTTTAATGCATCTAATTTAAAGACTCATATCCCTGCTCAATGATGGTAAATGACTTAGAGGATGACCATGCCCAAGTTATAAGATCAACCTTGTAGATCAACAATCACAATAAACACTAACATCGACTAGGAACCATAGTTATGTGAAGTAAATTCCTCAACCCGGGAACTCTCCATATATTGTTTACAATTTAAAATTCATGAAAACTAACACAACACGATTCTTGCATCAACGACAATGACTAGTACTCGGATTTGCACCAAAAAGGTACAGAAGTGTAGTACGAGTACCAAAACCATAGGTACTTAGTAAGCATCATAGACTGGCTGAGCTAAATCATAATATAAATATGATAAAATGCAAGATAATAACTAAGTAAAGGTAGAGACAAACCTGAATCAACTCCAAAATTGTTGTTCATAAATAAGGAAATAATCAAAATGATAACATAACATAAAGGATCAAACACATATGAATATAACTATGAAATTAGCCCCCATAAGCCACTATGTACGTAAAAGTAAATAACCCTACGCAGGCTCCCATAAGCTTGGAGGGTACAAACAAATATAGTATAAACTGATCCACCATTATTTACCAACTCTCAAGGTGAAACCAGAATCTATCCATATAATATCACATTCCAACAATTCCCACTTTCAGACTTGAAATTGATACCCATATCATGAATATTATACTCCGTAACCAGCATCATATGCAACAACATCATTGATATCATACCAATAATATCATGATTAAAATCATAACAATATCCATAATAGAACCCATAATTATATTATCAATATCATAATCTTCCAAACTTGAATCTAGTATATATGTCATCAGTGTTATTATCAATATCCGGACTTGAATAGATAAGTATATCACCATATTATCATTGCTATCCAGACTTGAACTGATAAGTATATCTTCAATATTATAGTCAATATCCGAACTCAAACTGGTAATCATATGTTCAATATCATAACCAATAGCATAACTACTAAATCAATCAACAACATAATCACTACTATAATCAATAACATAATCACTACTATAATCAATAACATAATCACTAGCGTAATCAATAAGCCTCAACTCTTAGTATTTTACCTATCATCACCATCAAGTGCCAAAGTTTCTCAATATTACCTCAATAATTAATTTCAAGATGCACAACAAGCATATAAAAGGTTTTTAATAGCTAACATAAATCATGGCTTAAGGTGGGTCAAAGGGCCCACTTCTAAATCCCAAAATCAACAAATAGGGAAATTCTACCTTGGACTAAGATAAGGTATCTAAGTTCACTTTTAGTTGTTAAACAATCTTTAATTAGCCCTAACATTGACTCATGATCTAAGCAACAAAGCCAAATCACTTAAATTAGAGTATCCAAATGGCTTAGAAGGTCCAGCTAACCCAAGTATTGCCAAATTGATCACCAATACATAAAAACCATCCCAAATATAACATAATATCATAAACATACTATAATGTATCTCAATCTATGAAGAGAGGAAAACCTACCCTACATGGACGCCGTAGAAAGCTCAAAGAAATTGCTAAATAACCGACTTTCCTTTCTAGAAGCTTTAGCAAGATTCCAAATTGCACCATTGTTCTTACGGTCCAAAAATCAAACGAAAATCTCATGTGGGTCGCGTTTATGGAAATTACATTTTCAAAGTCAACCTAACACTCCCTCATGCTCAAGCAGTAATTACCCTAAAAAATGGGTGAAATTTGAGTTGTATTAGTGCTAAAATAAATCCACTAAGGTGTAGGGAGTTTTGAAAACAAATGGTAAAATCTACTATGAAATTAGAGAAATCTTACCACAAATTTGAAAGATAATTGCATAATAATCATCACCCAAGATTCCAAATAACCCTCAAACTCCAATCCTAAGCTTTCTCAATAATTAGAGTTTGTGGCTCAAGAGAATGGATGAAGAAATGGGCAAAACGAACAAAAAATGGTGTATTTATACCCATCCCTGTTACTCGGGTATCGCTATCGCGACTAGATTATTGCTATCTCGACATATAGGGGCTGCATAAGTGAGTCCCTATTGTGATCAAGGCACCGTGATCATCACTTCTACTGGCCTTCCAAGGGTGTCACGATCCCACCCCTTTGGCTTGCTATTAGTGATCACACCAACAGAGCTGAGAGACTTTAAAATTTCAAAATCTCCGCCGACCCCTCGGTATTTAACTAGAATCCCATATACATAAATAGACTATGCTACCATACCTATTAAATATTTTGAACTCCATGGCTCAGTCACAATTTCTATCTTAGGTCATTTTGACTAAAATTGGGTCCCACAACCATATTTCATTTTATTAACTTTTCAACCAATAGGTCAATAAGCGCCATCTCAATACTCGAATGATAACTGTTATTATAGGCAAACTATACCAAGGCTTAGTATTGCTCCTACTGACCTCTAAAATCGATAATACAGCCTTGGAGCATATCCATGTAAACCTAAATAGTTCACTCTGACTGTCCATCGTTCTGTAGATGGAATGTTGTAATAAGGTCAACTAAAGTAACCAAATCCTCCTGAAAAGCTCTCAAAAGATAGAACTGCACACAGAACCCTGATCTAAAATTGATAGATATAGGCATATTATGCAAATAGACTATCTCACTAACATAGATGCAAGCTAACCTCTCGACGCCGAAGGACATACGAATAGGAATTAAATGTGCCGACTTGGTCAACTTATCTACAATGAACCAAATACCATCAGAACCACAGGAAGTATGAGATAAACCACTAACAAGGTTCATGGTAATCCACTCCTATTTTCACTAGGGAATGGTCAACCTATGAATTAAACCACCTGGTCGCTGATGCTTGGCCTACTAGATGACAACATAGGCAACGAGCCAAAAAATTTGCCACATCTCTCTTCATGACACTCCTCTAGTAATACTGTCTCTAATCTCTATACATATAGAATATCTTGAGCTATGTTCCTCATACAAAATCAGATGAATCAAGTCATTGACTGTTGGAACACAAATGCAGCTATCGAAAGTCAAAGCACTTTCAGTATCTATGGTATCCCTCTTGGATGCATGGCTCAACACCTCATTATGGAGGATGGAAAGCCTATTATCCTTAAACTAGCAATCTCAAATATGCTCAAATAGAAAATGCCTCACCTCAATAGTAGAAAGAATCCTTCATGGTTCTGAAATGTCAAGTTGCACCATTAAATTGCCTAAGGACTGAATGTCCCATGCCAACGGACTATGAGAAACTGACATACAAGCTAAGCTACCCATACTCACTACCTTCTGACTCAAGGAGTCTACTGCCATATTCACCTTGCCTGGTTGATTCAAGATAAAGATATAATAATCCTTAGGAAAATCCATCCATCTATGTTGTCTAGCATTTATATATCGCTGGGTCATAAGATAATTAAAAATCTAATGATCGATGAAAATCTCACAATGAACACCATAAAGATAATGCCTCCAAATCTTAAGCACAAAAACTACCGCCGCCAACTCCAAATCATGAGTAGAATAGTTACGCTCATGTACCTTAAGTTGCCTCAAAGCATAAGTGATAACACTACCCTGTTGCATTAATACACAACCCAAACTAACACCAGAAGTATCACAATAAATCATGAATCCCTTACCTTCATCTAGGAAGAGCCCAAATAGGAGCAGAAGGAATAAACTCCTTGAGCTTTCCAAAGCTCGACTCACACTTATCAGACCATTGGAAAGGAACCTCCTTCTAAGACAATCTAGTCATATATGATGAAATAGTAGCAAAGAACTCTATGAATCATGATAATAACAAGCCAAACTAATAAATCTATGAATCTTAGTCAGACATGTAGGTCTAACCCAACCACAAATAATCTCATTCTTCACTGGGTCTACCATAATCCCATACTGAGACACTACATGTCAAGGATTGTCATCGAATCAAGAAAAAACTCACACTTATAGAGTTTGGAAAAAATGCTAGATCTCTCAAAGTCTAGAGCATAATTCTCAAATATTGCACAAGCTCCTATCCACCCCTCGAATAAACAAGGATGTTATTGATGAACATGATTAGGAAGGAAACTAAATAAGGCCTGGACACTTGGTTCATCAAATCCATAAATGTGGCTGGGGCATTAGTCAACCCGAAGGACATTGCTAGGAACTCATAATGACCATAATGGGTCCTATAAGATATCTTCAGAATATCCTTGAACTTAATACTTAACTGACGGTAACCAAACCTTGAAATAATTTTCAAAAATACTGCTGCACCCTGAAGCTGTTATAAAAATCATCAATGCGAGGTAAAGGATAATAATTCTTCACCTTCGCCATATTAAGCTGGCTATAATCAATACACATGCATATGAAGCATGCTTCTTCTTCCAAACCAACATAAGAGCTCCCCAAGGAGATACTCTCTATCTAATAAAACTCTTAGTAATAAGATTTTAAAGCTGAGAATTCTGCATCTTATGGTCGACGGGATCCATACAATTAGGTACCATAAAAATTGGTCAGATGCCAAGCTAATGATCAATAACAAAATCAATCTCATAGGTCAGAGGTATGCCAAATAGATTGGTGGGAAAAACATCAGAAAACTCATGGACTATAGGAGCAGAGTCAAGTGACAGACTTTCCATACTAACATCATGAATATAAGCGAGATAAGACTCGCAACCCTTCAAATAATCCTTCTAGCACACATATAAAAAATAATCCCCACCGGCTCATGGCTAATAGCTCCCTACCAAATGAATGGGTGTGTGCCAGACATGGCTAAGGTAATGTTTTTGGAAAAATAATCCATGACCACATCATAGTGGGATAACCAATCAATGCCAAAAATCACATAAAAATAAACTATGTCTAATATAATAAGATCAATATAAGTATCAATATCTCTAACAGTCACATCAAATGATCTAAAAATATGATTAACTATTAATAAATCACCCAAGAGAGTAGATACACATAATGCTATGAATAATGAATCCTAGGATAACTCTAATCGTCAAGCAAAATAAGTAGACCATAAGAATAAAGGGATCTCAAATTAAATAAAGCAAAGAATAACCAATGATATACCTAAATCATGCCTACAATAATAGCATCTGAAGACTCAACCTCGAGTCTAGAAGGTACTGCATACAACTGATAATGCTCGCCACATAACTAGGCTCCTGACCGTTCTCCTATCTTACCTATTTGAGAACCACCTTGAGCACCTTGGGGACTACTCCTATAAGTATATGAACCACCTTTAGATGTGGCATGAACTACTATACTAGGGGAACACTCTATGCTAAAACAAAAATTGTCCTATGACTAGGGCACTCTCACAAATAATGACCATGACCCCCAAAACTATAACAACTCACCTAAGTTGAACCAAACCAAAAGATCTAATTAACCTAGAGTAGCCACCATAAATAATATAACAATAAGGCAAACCCCTCATAGACAACCTACTACCTTGACCAGGGAGATCACTTATACAAGACTTACCTCCATTAGTAATTTGGAGCACTGCCTAAATGTGTTTACTAGGATGACTCTAAGGCTGATACAACTGACTTAGGGGGCACTCATGTTGAAAACCACTGCCTCTGAACAAGGAGATACTATGACTCCTACTAAAACTAACCTAATATATAGGCCTCTTATCGCTTCTTTCTCTGTCCATGCAATGCATTTTCTTTATCTCCTGAGCATGATTAGAGGCCTCAACAAAAGACTTACCTATATAAATGAAACTCTTCGTAGACGTGCAAAGGGGAAGTGCTAATCCTTGAACTAAGCAATGAACCCTCTCATACTCAGTATTGAGAATAAAAGTAGCATGTCCAGACAACTTCTAAAACTGAGTCTCATACTCTAGACCTGTCCTAATGCCCTGCTCTAATTTAGAGAACTAATCCCTCAAATGATCCCTAAGGTTGCGAGGCATGTACTTCTCAAAGAAATTCTCAGATAACTAAGCCCATGTGAAAAAAAAATCTAGCTGGCCTGGAATCAAGATGAACTCTCCACCAATTTTGGGCTACCAAGTCTAATAAAAGGTAGTGTAATACACACAATGAACCTCAACTAGGTCCAAATTATGGAGCCTATCCTTATAAGCAATCAAAAACTCATATGCATCCTAGCTTGGTGCATGATAATGCTCAAATTACACTCTTGAATGGGTGTAAGCAATCATTATCAATATAAAACCCAACTAGGTTGGGGTTAAATCCCACAGGGAATATGGTATGAACTTAAGTTGTTTGAAATTTAATCCATTGATAGTTTAATATTTCCTAAAACGGGGGGTTCAGGTATAAAAAGTTGTTGTTTGTCACTTTACTTTCGGTGTTTCTAAATCAAGAGTTTATGAAATAACCAGAATTATGTTCACTAGGGCTTCTGGTACATGATAGATGCTAAAAGAGATTCAAGATTCTCACGGTGGGTAGGATAACAAGCTATCTTTATCAATGTTATGCTTAAATATCTCTTGACCTACTTAAGCATTTAATTCTCTAATCCTCTCGGACATAAGGAATTTCTATTTACTACCCAGATTTTATCTCAGGTTAACCAACCTTATTACAATGCTGATTATTAAATAAAGTATTTCCAAGTCCCTGTTGATAATTCACTTCCTAATATATTAGATTTCTTTATCAAGCAAATCAAAGATGGTGTGTCTACTATTTGTAACCAAAAGATGTTAGTTAAAACTTCAAAATTATCAAGAAATGCTACCACCTTTTGAATTTTGAATACTTAGCACCTCATCAAGACCTAACCCTAGATCCCATAACTCAGGTTAATGGAGTTTAGCCACTCATGATGTAACGAACGAAACACATAATTGGATTCATAATTTGAAAGATAAACTTACAGAGATGAATAATAACTAGTAAATTGCAAATTAGATCACTAAGGAAAAATCCCACAATACTGATAATAATCTCTCCAAAATAGTTGTGTTGTTCAAGTCAAGAAATAAAGGGAGAAAATATCAAAATATGTCTCTTCAAACATAAGGTGTTGACCTTGTGTGGAATAATGATAATAATAATGTTAATTGATGTCTAGAAAACCCTAAAAAAAAGCTTTAAATAGTTCACCCTAAATAAGGAAACAAAATCAAGGTTACAACTTTTTTTTGGAATAAACGATAACTATTTGTGATGCCTTATTAGGATCCAGGCGACTTATCAAGAATGTTGTCAGGTCTTCTTCAAATCTACACTAGTCCTGTCTTAGGTTGACAACAACTTCTGACGACTTATCAGAACTATGATGACTTATCAGAAATGTCGTCACACTTTTGCTCTAATTCTCATGTCCTGGCTAAGTCTAATGACATTCCTGGTGAGTTATCACCATTATGATGGCTTATCACAAAATGTTATCACAACTTCTACTTTAGGGAAATTCTCCTTCTACTGATGACAACCAACCTCATAGCTTATCACAGTGCTGATGACTTATCACGTATGACGTCGGCCACACTTCTCTTTAGATTTCTTCAACTTTCAACCTTTTTGCTTCCATTATTGTTGGATCTCTATGATCTCAGCTTAAACTGCAAAATCAAACATAAAATAACTAAAAATAACTAAAGTTGCTCAACACCTTACAATTATTTAGAGTTGAAAGCCTCAAATGTGTTAGCATATGCTCACATATCAACACCCTCAACTTAAAATAATTGCTTGTCCTCAAGCAACCAAAACATAACTAAGAGAATACAAAGTACTATTTGGCAGCTAACTACTCATATTAGTTCAGAATAATTTCACTATCTCCAATGTTAGTCAATTTAAAACTCACTGTTGATGTTTTGGAGAACAACCATACAACTCATAAGCATCAAGATACAACAAAAATTTAGCAATAACAATTATGCCATACCAAGATTATACTATCTGAACAAGTTAGTGGCTTAGCAACATACCCAATGTGACCTCACAACAAAGAAATCCCTTTTTCACTTACATCAAAATTCACATACATAAACATAGGGATAATCATAAGTCTCACTCTCAAAATAAAGTTCCAAACGCTGCATGTCAAATGCCATAGGCTTGCCCTCATAGTCAGTACCCAAATCTTCAGGTATGTAAGTTAGAATTACATTAGGGATTTTCTTAGGTTTGTAATGTAGGATAGGAGCCGGTATGATATTCATGGATATATTAGAGTGAAAATTCCTCCTTGATACTATACTAAACTCTTATGGTTTCACTTCTCAACCTTCTTTTCTTTCCTTTTTTATTGATCACACATGCTTAAGATGGATGCGGTCTTTTTAATCATCATATTATCTTTTTATCATCTTTAACACAGCTTTATCACTCACCCCTATAATAACTACCCTTAACTTAGGCTGTTTACCTAAGTCAAGGTGCACAGTGTCTAAGGAGGACCAGGGCCAAAATAGGGTCATTGTGAGGTAAACGGGAAGGTGAGAGGTTTCACAAAAATAAACAGGCATATAGGCTCTAATTAGGGATCAAAGGATATTATTCATATTGGGAAGGTCATTTAGATAAAAGTGGGTTATAATAAGAAATGGCATATGATCCTTTCTTAACCCCTATCCTACAACCTAGGTAGGACTAATAGGGCAAGTTCTAGATTTGGCATATAGCAGGAGCTGAGTAAGACCTTACATACACATGGCACGTAAGTACATTGCATATCACTACTTATTTGATTCATGCAATTTGTTCAGCAAAAATCATCAAGTTGCTAGACTAATGCCACAAAAAGATGCACCACAGTTACAGATGAATCTAATTCACATAGTTATAAACTCAGATCAATGGAGAGGTTCTCAAAAGTCACAAAAAAAGCCAACTACCTCAAGTACCTATATTACTACTAATTATCTACAAAAAAATATTACAACAATATTCTACCCTACACCCTCAACTTAAAATTAAAAATAAAGCTAAATTAAGGGTTAGAGTATACCTGGAATGACTCAAGCTCAGGGGTTATGGGTTTTTGACCCAGCTGCTACATTATCTGCTACCTTCTCTCCATTGGGAGCTTCTAGTTTTATATTGGTAGGGGTCTGCTATATGAGGCACTTATAGCCTTGGGTTTCAAAGCCTCCTCCCATCTCTCATTATCTACTTGGGACTCCATTCTCGCTTTCTTTAACTCCTGTTTTTGGGCCTTTTTTTTGCCTTCTTTTTAACTCTTCTTTCTTTCTCGCTGTCAGGGTCTTCTCTTCTATCTTTGCCCTTATGCCCCCCCTTCTTCTTCTTTTTCTTTAGTGAATCTCTAATGAGGTTAAGCATTGGAATTTCTTCTTCAGATTCATGCATAGCTAGATCTGTCGGCACCATAAATTGGTGCTGCTGCAACACCCCAATATCTGCCTTTACCTTGTTCAAGGACGCTCTAAATTTAGCAAGATAAACTTCTAATATTTTTTTTGCCCGTGCATCAAATTAGTTCTCCAAATCTGCAACCTGTCTAGGCAAAGTCACAAAAGGCTCAAGGTCAGCCTTGATTCTCTTGTCTACTACAACGACAAACTATTTGGCAAAAGAATGTAGCTGTGCCTCACACCATTTGGCTTGTTTGGCCACTTTTCTGATATCATTAGGATGAAATACAAATCCTATTGATGCTGTAGGAGTTGAGGGATTGGGTTCATTCTCAGGCACTGAACTTGCTTATGCTGAAAAAATTGGCTGCGCAGTCTCAGAATCTTACACTTCCATATTAGGTGTTGAACAGGCATCTGTAACTGGAGGGTTTGCTACTATCTCTACACCTCTATCAAGTCTCAATTCTAGCTAATTTTTATCATATCATATGGGATTGCGGGTCTTTCGGGCTGGAATGTCATCATCAACTCCTGTAATCTCTAGCATATTAGTAGTTTAGCATAACTCTGTGGTAAGATATGGGAAAGGATAAGCAGTGTCGATTCTTGACATTCAAATTTTTATCTCATCATCAATGATTTCCCTAAAATTAAGGAGGAGCGGCTGCACTATGCTTGCTACAAGGATAGCTTGGTCGTCACCCAGAATATTGTCTCCATCAGTGGGCATCAGCCAGATACGCACTACACCTACCAAAACTTTGCATCTTGAGTCAAAGAGGACTTATATATTCTCTCATTTAGGTTGGTGAACCATGTTGTTTCCCCTTCGGCTATGATGTTGGCCAACCACAGACATTGATTTGCTCAATTTTTAATCCAAGCATAGACTAATGGTGAAGTGGCCTGATGAGTGAAGTTGCGGCCATGCAAGAACTTGTTGATGCTTCTGATTGAGATATCAACCCTTATGCCCCTTACTTGAACTCTCTCCATCAGAGTCTAGTCTATAACTCTTTCTCCTAACCTATGCATGTTTTCTAACTGAGCTTGGTAGTTCACGGAGAACTCTAGGACCAGTGCAGGGCAAAATGAGCTCCCTCCTTCTGTAGTTTGTCCCAAGCCGTACTCTTGGAACTTCTGTTCCACTTCAGGATACCTACGTAGAAATTTGGTGATAATCCTTTTTTATTCCTGAATCGGCCTTTTAGTCCTTCTTCTATCAGTTCTACAGAGTCCAGCAATGAAGATGTTCTCTGCCTTGGGAATTTACCATCAAGCATTGTCTTAAACTTTAGGGTTCTTACATTTGATAAGTGTTCCCTAAATTGGAGACTTCTCATCATCTTGTTGTACAGAGAAAGGGGATTCAGATGCTATTCCCTTAGACTCAAGCTCCTCAGACTCTTCGTGTTCTTCCTCTTCAGATTCAGTATGTTCAGACTCATGCTGCTCATGTTTAGAATGTTTAGATGCCTCCTTCTCAGAAAAAGTTGTTGTTTCAGTGTCCTCACTATCCTCCATCTTAACTAGTGGGGGTGGTGGAGGCTGGTTAGGTCTTTTCTTCTTCTTTCGCTTCTTGAGCATAGGTTTTTTCTCTTCACAATCAGACTTCTCATTGATGAGCTTCCGGCGTACACTTTTCTATTATTCCTTCTTTGTAATCATAGGGCTGTTTCCTTTGGGTGCCATTATAGGATTCCTATAGCAATATAAAAACTATTAGTCAATCCTCAAGAGCCTAAACACAAACACATTAATCATTTAAGCTTTAAATCTTTTGAAAAGGGTAATTTATGCTTCAGGTCCAGGTGTGACGACATTTCTTGATAAGCCGTCATGACTGTGATAGCCTATAATAATTGTCGGCATCCTTAGACAGAACTTGCAAAACTTTATCAACTTCTGATGACATTTCTGATAAGCCATCATAAATGTGATAGCCCATCATAAATGTCGTCAGCTCTAAATAGAACTCACTTCATTTTTAGTAGCCTTTGACGACATTTTTGATAAGCTATCACAGTTGTGATAGATTATCATGAATGTCTTCAGCTCTTATCAGAACACCACTTTTGATTTTAACTCAACTTTTGGTCCCATTATTTCACTCGAGTTCTAATTTGTGAGCTAACTTTTAAGCCTTAGGCTTGCACAGCAAACCCTAGTTCTGATTTTCAGCCCCTTTTCTAGTTGATCTTGGTTCAAGTCTCCTATGAACTTGGGTTTTCATCAATCTATCCCTTACCACTTGAAAAGAAAAGTCAAATTTGGAGAATAGCTGATGGGAGCCTTCAATGTGATTACATGCACAAGAGGAAGTACGAAGAAATTCTTGATTTCAATTTCAAATCCACACACAAGGAAACTTACTTTTTGCTTTACTTGGAAAAAAATTTAAATAAGGAAATAAAATACTCTAAATATTGAAGGGAAATAACTTAAAAGGAAGTAAAACCAAACGGGAAGGTGGAAAGTTTGATTGGGCTCAGGTCGGATCTTTATAATTGGCCAAGATTTGGTTGTTAAGATACTTTTTGATGACATCTTATGACGGCTTGTCATAGGTGTGACGACATATCATAGGTGTCATCAGCCTTAAAAGAACTTTAATTCAAAATTGGCCTCTCTGATGATAATTCTGATATCTTATCACAGTTTTGATGGCTTATCATGAAAGCCATCACACCTTTTTTGCTAATTTCATCAGTTTTCCACCTTCTGTGAACTAAATCCTATATACAAAAATAAATACTTTAATGGAAGATAAAATTTCTGGTTGCCTCCCAATAGCACTTGATTTACTGTCGTAGCACAACTTGGTTATCTTGACTACTCAGACTTCGCCAAGACAACTTGTTGATACCACTTTATCATCTTCATAGAATAAATCAACAATTGAGAAAACACTCATCTCTCCTTGCTGAGTCATGGATGAGTGTATATCAAAGCGTGTTTCTTTACCATTTAGCCTGAACTTTAGCTTATTCAGCTCTATGTCTATGATCACTCTCCCGGTTGCAAGGAATGGTCTACCCAAGATGATGGGGACTTCAAAGTCCACCTCGTAATCTAGGACAAAAAAATTAGTAGGCAGAATAAAATTGGATACCTTTACTAAAACATCATATAATATGCCTACAGGCTGCTTCACAGACCTATCTGCCATCACCAACTATATATTTGTTGGGTAGGATTCCCCAAACCTAGTTTTTTGTACACAGCAAGTGGAATTAGGTTTATACTGTCTCCTAGATCGCATAATGATTTGGTGAATTTTAGGGAACCAATAGTACACGAAATTGTAAATGCTTCCAAGTCTGCCTTTTTTTGCACTAAAAACCATGTAGAGATAGCGCCACAATGGAGAAGATTGTCCTCCGGCTCATGGATAACCTTTCATTTCTTGTTCACAAGGTCCTTCATGAACTTTGCGTATCCTGGCATTTGCACAAGTGCCTCAACCAAAGGCACATTTATTTCCAATTGCTTGAGCATTTCCAGGAATTTGTTGAATTTTGCATCCTCAGCCTTCTTCTTCAATCTTTGAGGAAAGGGAGGTGGTGGTCTTAGGATAGTTTTCAACACCACTTCCTCTACCTTCTTTCTTTCCATCTCTAAAGTATTCATAGAACTATCCAGCTTCTAAGACTCCACTGGATTGCTTTCTTTGGAATCATCAACATCTACCTCACCATCTACAGATTTACCCACAGAAGGGCCAAGTAATATCTTACTAGTCCTAGAAATAATCGCCATATGTGAGCCATTATTCTACAGATTCTAAACTGTATCGCTTGGTAATGTTCTAATCTTTCTTTTGTTAAATACAGCAGAAAGTTGGCCCATCTACTGCTCCAAATCTTTGATGGTAGCGAAGTATGAGAGCACTAAGTGACTGATCGATGTCAGATCGGTCTTCATAGTGGTTACACCAGAGTTGGTGGCCTAAACTTTCGTTAACAATTTCTCCATCATGTCCTCCATGGACATCTTTCCAGAGCTAGTTGCAGCAACTTCCCAATTTCCAGGAGAAACATATAAACCTGTCTTATCATTATTGCTTCTCCAATTTCCTTGCTCCCTATCTTTGTAACCAGGCTTTTCATAAACGTTCCGACCTAAATTCCCTTAGCTATTGCCTTAGAAAGCTCCCTGATTATTAACATAATTCTCTTCTTCTTTAGGTTTCACATCCACTAGGTCTTAAGATATTATAGCTTTCACTTTCTCAGTCTTCCCTGACAATAAGTGCTTCGTGAGCAAGTCCATATGAGTTTTTAGATGGGCCATGTCTTGATCCCATTCCTCATCTCTCCTGTATTTTTCAGCAGACATACCAACAAAAATTGTGGGACTTGCTACCATAAACTCTCTGGTATGCCAAGTTCGACTCTGTTTGTTTATCCTATTTAGCATATCTGAGGTATCTTGAAAATACAAATCGATAAACCAACCACCAGCAGCATTATCTACAATCGACTTTATTACAAAGTTGAGGGCCCTATATAAAGTCTCCATCAAGTGTAGGTCTGTCATATTATGGTTTGGACACTGTGTTAGCTTCTTCTTGAATCTCTCCCAAGTCTCATGCAAAGCTTCCGTAGGAAGTGGTCTAAAATTGCTGATTTCATCCCTCAATTGTACCCTCCTGGAGGGTGGAAAAACTGTTCTAGGAATACTTCTTTCAATTACCTCCAATGGGTGATGGAATCAGGCGTAAGCTCTTTCAGCCACAATGTTACCTCCCCAGACAGAGACAACAAGAACAACCTCAACTAGATAGCATTGTGGCCCACTCTTAGGTTATTAGAAGATTTGCATATAGTGACAAAATTCACCAGATGCAGGTTTGGATCATACCTAGGAAGTTCACCAAACAACCCCTTCAGATTGAGGTGTTAGATTATAGTATTCATAATGTTGAACTTGGCTCCAGGTACCAACGGTGGAGGAATAATTACACCCGTTGCACCTGCCCCGTATATGCCATCATTATCACCATTCAGATCATATTGGACTGGCTGGTACTCTTGTTTTCTTTGGAATGGTGATTCCGGTTAGCCTTATGTAGCACTTATGCAGCTATCTGCTCTGCACGCCTTGGATTACCAGGGTTCAATAACTCCTCACCCCCTAAATCCTCGACCTCATGGTTATGATGTCGTGCTTATTGCCCGGCATTTTGCACATTTACATGAGCTATTGCTAAGGTTGCCAATCTGTCTGCCTCTTGCTGTTTTGCCATTCTTCCTATTATTGTGGTTTCGGATTTAGTGGTAATAATGTTTCTCTGAAACTTCTGGTACTTGGCATACACTATAAAATCCTGTAAATAAACAAAAATAATAAATAAACATAAATCTAGGAAACTTAACTAACAGTCAATAAGCGCAAACAAACTTCAGCTTACAATCGTATTCCCCGGCAACGGCGCCATTTTTTATTACGCTCAAATTACACTCTTGAATGGGTGTAAGAGATCGTTGTCAACATAAAACCCAACTACGTTGGGGTCAAATCGCACACGGAATATGGTGTGAACTTAAGTTGTTTGCGATTTAATCCACTGATAGTTTAATGATTCTAGAAATGGGGGGTTCAGGTTTAAGAAGTTGTTGTCTGTCACTTTACTTTTGGTGTTTGTAAATCAAGAGTTTATGAAATAACCACAATTATGTTCACTAGGGCTTCTGGTACATGACAGATGCTAATAGTGATTCAAGATTCTCACGGTAGGTAGGATAACAAGCTATCTTTATCAATGTTGTGTTTAAATGTCTCTTGACCTACTTAAGCATTTAATTCCCTAATCCTATTGGACTTTGGTAATTTCTATTTACTGCCCAGATTTTACCTCAGGTTAACCAATCTTTTTACACCGCTGATTATTAAATGGAGTATTTCCGAGTTCCTATTGATAATTCACTTCTTACTATATTTGATTTCTTTCTAAAGCAAATATAAGAAGGTGTGTCTACTCGTTGAAACCAACAGACGTTAGTTAAAACTTCATAATTATCAAGAAATCCTACCATCTTTTGAATCTTGAATACTTAGCACCTCATCAAGACCTAACCCTAGATCCCATAACTTAGGTTAATGAAGTTTAGCCACTCATAATATAACGAATGAAACACATAATTGGATTCATGATTTGAAAGATAAACTTACAGAGATGAATAATAACTAGTGAATCATAAATTAGATCACAAAGGAAAAATCCCAGAATACTGATAATAATCTCTCCAAAATAGTTATGTTGTTCAAGTCAAGAAGTAAAGAGAGAAAATATCAAAATATGTCTCTTCAAACTCAAGGTGTCAACCTTGTGTGGAATAATGATAATAATAATGTTAATTGATGTCTAGAAAACCTTAAAAAAAAGCTTTAAATAGTTTTCCCTAAATAAAGAAACAAAATCATGGCTACAGTTTTTTCTCAGAATAGATGATGACTATTTGTGATGCCTTATCATAATCCTGATGGCTTATCAAGAATGTCGTCAGGTTTTCTTCAAATCTGCACTAGTCCTGTCTTAGGTTAATGGCAACTTCTGACAGCTTATCAGTACTGTGACGACTTATCGGAAATGTTGTCACACTTTTGCTTCAATTCGCATGTCTTGCCTAAGTCTAACGGCATTCCTGACGACTTATCACCATTATGATGGCTTATCACAAAATGTCATTACAACTTCCACTTTAGGACAATTCTCTGTCTACGCATGATTACCAACCTGATAGCTTATCATAGGGCTAACGAATTATCATAAATGTCGTCAGCCACACTTGCTTCAGATTTCTTCAAATTTCAACCTTTTTGCTTCCATTATTGTTGGTTCTCTATCATCTCAGCTTAAAATACAAAATCAAATATAAACTAATCAAAAATAACTAAAGTTTATCAAGACCTTGCAGTTAATTAGAGTTAAAAGCCTCAAATGTGCTAGCATATTCTCACACATCAATGCACCAGAAAACCTAGGCAGTGCCAATCTCAAAAACCTACCCAATATCTTTTACTCCTTGGTAGACATAGCAAGCTGGGAAACACTGGCTGAGGAACTACCAATGTAGGAGGAACCTCAATTTTAGAAGCCTTAATACCACTCTGATCTTTAGACTGTGCACTCTCATACAATACACCACCAACTAACTATAAAAGCTAAACCAAAGCATACCTAAAAAATGAAGAACAAATAAACCTTGATGGAATCTGGGTTAGTCCTTGGCCCATTACCGACTGAGGTAAAATAATCTCTGGCTATATCCAAATGGCCTATAAGGTCCAATTAACCCATGTATTGTAAATTGATCATTAATAACTAAAACACATCCTAAATATAACATAATATCATAAACATATGTATGACATAGCTCAATCGATGAATAAAGGAAAACCTAGCCTACCTAGATGCCATAGAAAGCTTGAAGAATCTGCTAAATCATCAACTATCCATTTTGAGAACCTTTCGCAAGATACCAAGCTATCAAATTATAATCAACTCATCAAAATGAGAATAATGATACCCCTATTATACCAGTATGCTTCAGGTCCAAATATTATACTAAAATCTCATATGGGTATCATTTATAGAAATTTCATTTCTGAAGTCCACCCAACATCCCCTTATGCTCAAGGAGTAATTACCCTCTAAATGGGTAAAATCTGAGCTATATTGGAGCTAAAATCAAGCCACCAAGGTTTAGAGATTTTTGAACAAGAAATGGGAAGATCTACTAGGAAATTAGAGAAATCTTGCCATAAATTTTGAAGATTATCATATAATAATCATCACCCAAGCTCCCAAATTACCCACTATTCCGACCCTAATATTTCTCAATAAATAGGGTTTAACCCTCAAGAGAATGGATGAATAAAATGTAAAATAGGCTAAACTATGGTATTTATACCTATCCTAGTTACTTGGGTATCACTATTGCGATATATAAGGGTTTCCTAAGTCAGTCGCTATCCCGACCAAGGTGCTACGATTGCCACTTCCTCTGGCATACAAAATGTGTAATGATCACACCACTTTAACTCACTATTAGCGATCACACCAGCATAACTGAGAGACTTGGAAATTTCCAAGCCTCTGCCAGCGTCATGGGATTCATTTGGTATCCTATATGGAAACAGGCTATACTCCTACACAAAATTTAATGTTTCAGACTTAATGGCACAATTGAATTTCCATGTGAGGTAATTTTGAGTAAAAGTAGGTCCCACACCTATATTACATTTTCTTAACTTGTCAACTAATTTGCTGAAATGAGCTAGGTTGCCTCAAGTCCCTAACTAAGAGCCCTCCTTGCCTAAAATTGATATTTCAAAGCTGTTAAAATAGTTAAAATTAGCCTACAAGGTAGTGGCAATAAAGTTTTTCCTAGAAACCAATTCAAACTTGCAAAGACTTCAATATATAGAATTGGCTCTAAAAACCAAATGAACTGCCCGCTAACTGATTTGTCTGTCACAGCAAGTCATAAATAACTTGGGGAAGCGTAAGAAAGCTATAACAATGAATATAAATAGAAATATGGAAAATAATGTTAAGGTTCATTAAATTCTACTTTCTTTAAAAATTCATATTCTTCAACATTTCCATATAATAGTTGTAGAATTCCTACACCAACTTCGGCACATAACTGTATAAGGGTCTATTTATCCACCCAAATCAAACCTTTAAAACCCTACACCAATTTTTGCACCTTTTGATGTTAGTTTAAAAAATGCCTAAGGTCTTTATTAATGCTTCTCTTATTATTTCCCAATAATTTATAGATACATAATTAATTTAATAGTACCAGGAGAAGGGGACTGGCCATTTTCTCAAATCAGCTCCTCTTGAAGCTAGTGGTTAAGCGAAAACACTACAGGGTTTAGATCTAGTATTTTCCTCCTATTATGAAGAAATTAAGCCTTTTGTAGCTTTAAACCTACCCTGTTGGGTGCCCTTCCTTATCTCTTTAGACTAGGGAAGGTTGAGGGGGGTAGTTGCCTCAACCAAGGCAGTAGATACGACAATCCATGATCGATACTTTTCTTTTGACTGCTTCCTTGTGGTTCGAGGCTAGTGTTTCTCATTAGATGAAATTATATAAAATATTAACTTAGTCCTACTTGTGGATTTAGACTCACTCTCCGAGACTGGAGGTGTGTCCTTTGGTGCCCTTTTTAGAGATGTTATTGACCAACTTCTTCTGACTCTTTGGTGACATGGTACTTATATTAGAAAGAGTTAGAATCAAATTTTGACAAAGCTAAGTATGTATAATAGTAGATCAGATAACCCTTCCTACA